>NC_136976.1:31012055-31047055 GCF_032717465.1 Coenobita brevimanus | reverse complement strand
TAATAATAATAATAATAATAATAATAATAATAACAATAATAATAATAATTCTTGCTCATTACGAAGGTTCCTCCTACGCCATAAACATTTCCTTATGTAAAATCTGTAAAAAACTGTGATACCTCATGAGAAGGTATATTGATGAGCTTTTAAATCTCACTTAATAATTCAAACAAGAAAATATAAACACTATGCAATACAGAGATTTATGATTAATTTCCATTTATAACTTTATTTCTCAACGTCATAGACATATAGTTTCAGTGCATGACATCTACAAAATATGCAGGTTGAAAGAACAGTGAATGAACTTTATTAATGTCCTCCGGACTGTTTGGATTTTTTCGTTACGAAGAGGGTCATATTTGTCTTACTTTAAACACTAATGTAATACCGAGGTTAATTGTTAATTACCTTTTATAACTTAATTCCTCGTCGACATACGTGTATGACAGCTACAAAATGTGCAGGCTGAAGGAACATTGAATGAACTGTATTAATGTTCTCTGGATTGTTTGAGTTTTTTCATTACGAGCAGGGTCATTTTTGTCTTTCTTCATTTGTAATTGTAAGTTCAGATTAAAAAAGAATGGTCGTTATTCGTGACGGTAATAGCATCCGCTTTAGCCATAATTTATAACCATTATGCTTGAGTGATCCTAAAATATTGAGGGCGAAAACACCGAATATTCAACTTCCACATATGAACTCTAAAATATCTGGGAAAAACTCCCAATTGTATTTATAGTTCAGAAAACATTTCTGAGGATAAAATTCGGTATCTGAAGAAAAGGTCAAGAACAAACGTACATGAGGTAAAACGTCCGATGAAATGGACTCATTGGCGTTCCCTAATAGTTTTGTTTCATTAGAGATGTGTAAAAAACTTGGAAATTTAGAGATAAAGGGGATATGTTTTTTTAATCTGTATAACTATGGCTTTAAAGCGACTTTTCAAACTCTTGATCAAATTTAAAAACTGTAATATCGTTGTATGATGGTTCGTGTGATATTATTGTCCATACTTACCAAGGTAAAATGACTTGGAAAGGCAATAAATCTTTTACGACAAAATTGTTTAGGTATATATATTTAGGAAAACGTAAATAAATAGCCGAACCGATATATACAATTTATCAACAATACTTGGTTCCTCATATAGGCAGACATTGTTCATGATGGGTTTTCAAAATATCATGTTACAGAAACGTCGACGTGAACAGACTACCATGTTGAGATTAACTTAATTTATATCTGTGTTTATTGGCATTTTTTTTAAACTAATCTTATCTGTGTACTCGTGACTTCACAGATAAAAGGTAATTCCAACTGTGACTTAATTACGGGTGATAGCATCAGCTATCCGGGTTGTTCAGAACTACTTCATCATAATGTTGGCTGTATAATCTTATTTTTGGTCAAAATCGCTAAATATGCGAGTTACCCAGATGTACTCAAATTTGATAGCGAGGCACTCCCAATTTTATCGAAAACTCAGTAGATATTTCTGAGTGAAAAAATCAGATTTAGAAAACATATAAAAAGATATCGATTGATACGTAAGTGGAGCTGGCATCTGTGATGAATAAGGATAATACATTTAATTGAAGTTTAGGTCAACTGAAGGAGCGAGAAAATTAGAATTATTTTTTATTGTCTGCAGAAGAGACACTTTTAAGTTACATCGAGGTTCCTGACTAAATGTAAAAATATATATATATATATATATATATATATATCAATACTTGCACATTACGAAGGTTCGTGCTACACCAGAAAGAACATTTCCTTAAGTAAAATCTGTCAAAATTGTGATATCTCGTGAGAAGTAGTATTGATTAGCTTTTGACTCATACAAGAATATATATACTGTGCGATACCGAGATATACCTCGTGAGAAGGAGTATTGATTAGGTTTTGAGTCTCATATAAGAAAATATATACACCAATTATAACTTTCTTCCTCATCGGGGTAGTTGTTGTGTATGATAGTTATAGAATGTAGAGGATGAAGGAACTCTGAATGAACTATACTAATGTCCCCCTGAGATTGTTTGGATGTTTTCGCTAGGAAGAAGGGCATTTTTGTCTTTCTAATTTGTAGATGTAACCAGTTAAAAAAAATGGTCAAGTTCTCTGTTACTGAAAAGCATCTGGTTTAACAATATACATTATGATCCTGAAAACCGCATAATTGAGGGCAAAAACAACAAATACGCAACTTTCACATATGTACTCAAATTTCGATTGGAGACACGCCATATAGGAAACATTTCTGAGGTTGAGATAATTCGGTATTTGAAAAAAAAAAAAAAAAATCAGGTACGTCTAAGTGAGGTAACGCCTAGGATTAAATGGACTCACTGGTAAAGAAAACTGGCATTTCAATTGTTTCGTTTCATTAAAGATTTGCATAAAACTTTGAAATTTGAGATAAAACGGATATTACTTTTATCTGTATAACTATTGCTTTAAAGAGGCATCTAGAGCCACCTGGTCATATTTAGAATATGGAATATTTTCCCAGTATGATGGTTCGTGTGATATTATTGTCCATATTTTCCCAGTATGATGGTTCGTGTGATATTATTGTCCATATTTAGCAAGATAAAATTACTCGGAAAGGCAATAAATCTTCAACGAGAAAATTGATTTGGTGTATCAGGTGTATATCATAAGGAAAAAGTAATTAAATAGCCGTACCGAGATATAAAATTTATCAACAATATTTATTTCTCATGTAAGCATGGGTCTTTAAAATATCAGGTTATAGAAACATCGAAGTCAACTAACGTGTATACCATGCTGAGATTAACTGAATTTATCATTTCCTATTTTTTTTTTTTTTAACTCATCTTACTCGTGACTTCACAGATAAAAGGTACTTCCATCTGGGAACTAGTTACGGTTGATAGCATCCGCTATCGGGGTAATTCATTACTATTTTACCGGAATGATAGTCAAAATCGCAAATCGCTAAATATCCGAGTTCCACATATGCACACAAATATGATTGCAAGACAATGCCAATAATTTCCCAAACTCAGAACACATCCCAGAGTGAAAAAATCAAATTTATTAAACATGTCAAAAGATATCGATCGACATGTAAATAGAGCTGGCATATGAGGTGAATAAGATTAATATATTTGAATTGATGGGTCACCCAAAAAAAGCGAGAGACGTCGAATGATTATTTGTTGTCTGCAGTAGAAGCACTTTAACATTACATAGAGCCCCCTGACTAAATGTAAAAAAAAAAAAAAAAAAAAAGGTAATATTTGCACATTATGAAGGTTCATGCCAAACTATAAACAACATTTCCTTAAGTAAAATCTGTCAAAACTGTCATGTGTCGTGAGTAGGATACTCTCAAGTAGAAATTCAGACAAGGAAATATAAACACTAATGTAATACAGATATATATAGTTAATTACCATTTATATCTTTATTCCTCATCGCCGTAGACATAGTTGTAATGTATGACAGCTACAAAATGTGCATGCTGAATTAACACTAAATGAACAGTATTAATATCCTCTGGAGATTGTTTGGATTTTTTCGTTAGGAAAAGTCAATTTTTTCTTCTTTTGTAGTTGTAACTTCAGATAAAAATGTTGGTCAAGTTTTGTGGTATGGTAAAGCATCCATTTTAGCCATAATTGAAAACTTTCAAAACAGTGACCTTATAACCGCATAATTGAGGCCAAAAACACCGAATATGCAACTTTCACATATGTATGCTAAATGATATTGGAGACACTCCCAATTGCATATTCTATGGTGAGAATATCCGGTATCAAAAAAATTCATTAGAGATGTGTAAAAACCTTCAAATTTTAGATATAAAAGGGATATTATTATTTTTTTCTACGAGCGGTTTTCAAGGGGCATATAAAAAATTGAATATTTTTGCATAATAATGGTTCGTGTGGTCAATGTCCATATTTATCATCATAAAATGACTCGGATAGGCAATTAATCTTTTGCAAGAAAATTCTTTACATATTGGTAATGATATATATTATTAGGAAAAAGTATCAGATATCGGGGAGGTTCAGAACTATATTAAAGGAATGAGGACTTTATAAACTTATTTTTGGTCAAAATCACTAAATATGCGACTTCCACAAGTGTACTAAACTATGAATGCTACACCCTCCCAAGTATTTCTAAAACTTATAACACATTTCTGAAGGTGATAAAATTACATCTAAGAAACATATAAAAACATATCGATTGACACATACATGGAGCTGGCATCCGAGGTGAATAAAAAAATTATATATTTGAATTCATGTGTAGGTCACCTAAACAAGCGAGAAACGTCGAATAAGTTTTCTTTGTTTTGTGCACCAGAAATATTTTAAAGTTACATCGTGCCTCCTGACTAAATGTAAAAAATAATAATATTATAACGGTTCTTGCTAAACCATAAACAACTTTTCATTAGGTAAAATCTGACAAAACTGTCATATCTCGTAAGAAGGGATATTGATAAGCTTTTGACTTTCACCTAAAAAATTCGTACGCTAATACAATACCGAGACATATAGTTAATTACCATTTATAACTTTATTCCTCATCGCCGTAGGCATATAGTTGTGTATGACAGCTACAAATTGTGCAGATTGAAGGAACACTGAATGAACTCTATTAATGTCCTCCGGGGATTGTTGGATTTTCACGTTACAAAGAGGGTAATTTTTGTCCATCTTCATTTGTAGTAACCAGATAAAAAAAAAAATGGTCAAGTTTTTTGTTACAGTAATAGCATCAGCTTTACCCAAAATTCAAAACGATTATCCTTGAGTGATCTTAAAGACCACATAACTGAGGGCAAAAACAACGAATACGCAACATCCACATATGTACTATAAATTAGCTGGGAAAGACCCCCAATTGTATTTATAGTTCGGAAAATATTTCTGAGGGTGAGATAATTAGTACCTGAAAAAATGAAATGTTGAGGAAAAACTATAAATGAGGTAACACGTAGGATAAAATGGACTCACTGGTAAAGGAGGCTGGCATTCCCGCAAAGCTTCGTTTCATTAAACATGTGTGTAAAAAACTTGGAAATTTAGATATAAAATGGATATTATTTTTTTCTACATGAGTATTGTAACCAGCATCTTGAGCCACCAAATCAAATTTTAAAAATGGAATATTTTCATAGTATATGGTTACCGTGATATAATTGTCTATATTTAAACGGTATAATGACTCGAAAAAGCAATAAATATTTTACAAGAAAATTGTTTTTGTTTTGGTTATCAGATATATATCATTAGGAAAAAGTAAATACACAGCCGTACTGAGAGATACTATTAATCAACAATAATTTGTTCTTCATAATGCATATTTATTGTTCATGTTGGGTCTTCCAAATATTAGGCTACAGGAGCGTCTACGTGAACTAATGTGTCTACCATGCTAAAATTACCTTAATTTATAATTTCCGATGAGCCTATTGGCATTTTCTTTTCTTTTAATATTCATAATCTTAACTTCACAGATAAAGGTAGTTCCAACGGTGAACTAGATACGGCTGATAGAATCCGCTATCGGGGTAGTTCAGAAGTATTTCATTGGAATGATGGCTGCATAAACTTATTTTTGGTCAAATTCGCTAAATAGGCGACTTATACTTATATATTAAAATTTCATTCTAGACACTCCGAAATATTTCCAAACTAAAAACCTTTCTCAGGGTGAAAAAATCACATATAGGAAACATAAAAAGATATCGACTGACGTAAATGAAACTGTCATCTGAGGTGTTTCAGAAAAATGAACATGAATTGATGTGGAGCTCATATAAACAAGCAAGAAAAGTCGAATGAGCATTCCTTCTTGTCTGCCGTAGAAGCACTTTAAAATGACATCGAGCCTTCTGACTGAAGGTATAAAAAAAAAAAAAAATTGCACATAAAGTTTTGTTACACAACAAACCATATTTCCTTAGGTGAAATCTGTCAAAACTGTGATTCCTCGTGAGAGGGTATATTGATCAGATTTTGACACCTAAAAATTAATACAAGAAAATATAAACACTAATGTAATACCGAGGTTAATTGTTAATTACCTTTTATAACTTAATTCCTCGTCGACATACGTGTATGACAGCTACAAAATGTGCAGGCTGAAGGAACATTGAATGAACTGTATTAATGTTCTCTGGATTGTTTGAGTTTTTTCATTACGAGCAGGGTCATTTTTGTCTTTCTTCATTTGTAATTGTAAGTTCAGATTAAAAAAGAATGGTCGTTATTCGTGACGGTAATAGCATCCGCTTTAGCCATAATTTATAACCATTATGCTTGAGTGATCCTAAAATATTGAGGGCGAAAACACCGAATATTCAACTTCCACATATGAACTCTAAAATATCTGGGAAAAACTCCCAATTGTATTTATAGTTCAGAAAACATTTCTGAGGATAAAATTCGGTATCTGAAGAAAAGGTCAAGAACAAACGTACATGAGGTAAAACGTCCGATGAAATGGACTCATTGGCGTTCCCTAATAGTTTTGTTTCATTAGAGATGTGTAAAAAACTTGGAAATTTAGAGATAAAGGGGATATGTTTTTTTAATCTGTATAACTATGGCTTTAAAGCGGCTTTTCAAACTCTTGATCAAATTTAAAAACTGTAATATCGTTGTATGATGGTTCGTGTGATATTATTGTCCATACTTACCAAGGTAAAATGACTTGGAAAGGCAATAAATCTTTTACGACAAAATTGTTTAGGTATATATATTTAGGAAAACGTAAATAAATAGCCGAACCGATATATACAATTTATCAACAATACTTGGTTCCTCATATAGGCAGACATTGTTCATGATGGGTTTTCAAAATATCATGTTACAGAAACGTCGACGTGAACAGACTACCATGTTGAGATTAACTTAATTTATATCTGTGTTTATTGGCATTTTTTTTTTAACTAATCTTATCTGTGTACTCGTGACTTCACAGATAAAAGGTAATTCCAACTGTGACTTAATTACGGGTGATAGCATCAGCTATCCGGGTTGTTCAGAACTACTTCACCATAATGTTGGCTGTATAATCTTATTTTTGGTCAAAATCGCTAAATATGCGAGTTACCCAGATGTACTCAAATTTGATAGCGAGGCACTCCCAATTTTATCGAAAACTCAGTAGATATTTCTGAGTGAAAAAATCAGATTTAGAAAACATATAAAAAGATATCGATTGATACGTAAGTGGAGCTGGCATCTGTGATGAATAAGGATAATACATTTAATTGAAGTTTAGGTCAACTGAAGGAGCGAGAAAATTAGAATTATTTTTTATTGTCTGCAGAAGAGACACTTTTAAGTTACATCGAGGTTCCTGACTAAATATATATATATATATATATATATATATATATATATATATATATATATATATATATATATATATATATATATATATATATATATATATATATCAATACTTGCACATTACGAAGGTTCGTGCTACACCAGAAAGAACATTTCCTTAAGTAAAATCTGTCAAAATTGTGATATCTCGTGAGAAGTAGTATTGATTAGCTTTTGACTCATACAAGAATATATATACTGTGCGATACCGAGATATACCTCGTGAGAAGGAGTATTGATTAGGTTTTGACTCTCATACAAGAAAATATATACACCAATTATAACTTTCTTCCTCATCGGCGTAGTTGTTGTGTATGATAGCTATAGAATGTAGAGGATGAAGGAACTCTGAATGAACTATACTAATGTCCCCCTGAGATTGTTTGGATGTTTTCGCTAGGAAGAAGGGCATTTTTGTCTTTCTAATTTGTAGATGTAACCAGTTAAAAAAAATGGTCAAGTTCTCTGTTACTGAAAAGCATCTGGTTTAACAATATACATTATGATCCTGAAAACCGCATAATTGAGGGCAAAAACACCAAATACGCAACTTTCACATATGTACTCAAATTTCGATTGGAGACACGCCATATAGGAAACATTTCTGAGGTTGAGATAATTCGGTATTTGAAAAAAAAAAAAAAAAAAATCAGGTACGTCTAAGTGAGGTAACGCCTAGGATTAAATGGACTCACTGGTAAAGAAAACTGGCATTTCAATTTAGTTTCGTTTCATTAGAGATTTGTATAAAACTTTGAAATTTGAGATAAAACGGATATTACTTTTATCTGTATAACTATTGCTTTAAAGAGGCATCTAGAGCCACCTGGTCAAATTTAGAATATGGAATATTTTCCCAGTATGATGGTTCGTGTGATATTATTGTCCATATTTTCCCAGTATGATGGTTCGTGTGATATTATTGTCCATATTTAGCAAGATAAAATTACTCGGAAAGGCAATAAATCTTCAACGAGAAAATTGATTTGGTGTATCAGGTGTATATCATAAGGAAAAAGTAATTAAATAGCCGTACCCAGATATAAAATTTATCAACAATATTTATTTCTCATGTAAGCATGGGTCTTTAAAATATCAGGTTATAGAAACATCGAAGTCAACTAACGTGTATACCATGCTGAGATTAACTGAATTTTTCATTTCCTATTTTTTTTTTTTTTTTGAACTCATCTTACTCGTGACTTCACAGATAAAAGGTACTTCCATCTGGGAACTAGTTACGGTTGATAGCATCCGCTATCGGGGTAATTCATTACTATTTTACCGGAATGATAGTCAAAATCGCAAATCGCTAAATATCCGAGTTCCACATATGCACACAAATATGATTGCAAGACAATGCCAATAATTTCCCAAACTCAGAACACATCCCAGAGTGAAAAAATCAAATTTATTAAACATGTCAAAAGATATCGATCGACATGTAAATAGAGCTGGCATATGAGGTGAATAAGATTAATATATTTGAATTGATGGGTCACCCAAAAAAGCGAGAGACGTCGAATGATTATTTGTTGTCTGCAGAAGAAGCACTTTAACATTACATAGAGCCCCTGACTAAATGTAAAAAAAAAAAAAAAAAAAAAAAAAAGGTAATATTTGCACATTATGAAGGTTCATGCCAAACTATAAACAACATTTCCTTAAGTAAAATCTGTCAAAACTGTCATGTGTCGTGAGTAGGATACTCTCAAGTAGAAATTCAGACAAGGAAATATAAACACTAATGTAATACAGATATATATAGTTAATTACCATTTATATCTTTATTCCTCATCGCCGTAGACATAGTTGTAATGTATGACAGCTACAAAATGTGCATGCTGAATTAACACTAAATGAACAGTATTAATATCCTCTGGAGATTGTTTGGATTTTTTCGTTAGGAAAAGTCAATTTTTTCTTCTTTTGTAGTTGTAACTTCAGATAAAAATGTTGGTCAAGTTTTGTGGTATGGTAAAGCATCCATTTTAGCCATAATTGAAAACTTTCAAAACAGTGACCTTATAACCGCATAATTGAGGCCAAAAACACCGAATATGCAACTTTCACATATGTATGCTAAATGATATTGGAGACACTCCCAATTGCATATTCTATGGTGAGAATATCCGGTATCAAAAAAATTCATTAGAGATGTGTAAAAACCTTCAAATTTTAGATATAAAAGGGATATTATTTTTTTCTACGAGCGGTTTTCAAGGGGCATATAAAAAATTGAATATTTTTGCATAATAATGGTTCGTGTGGTCAATGTCCATATTTATCATCATAAAATGACTCGGATAGGCAATTAATCTTTTGCAAGAAAATTCTTTACATATTGGTAATGATATATATTATTAGGAAAAAGTATCAGATATCGGGGGGTTCAGAACTATATTAAAGGAATGAGGACTTTATAAACTTATTTTTGGTCAAAATCACTAAATATGCGACTTCCACAAGTGTACTAAACTATGAATGCTACACCCTCCCAAGTATTTCTAAAACTTATAACACATTTCTGAAGGTGATAAAATTACATCTAAGAAACATATAAAAACATATCGATTGACACATACATGGAGCTGGCATCCGAGGTGAATAAAAAAATTATATATTTGAATTCATGTGTAGGTCACCTAAACAAGCGAGAAACGTCGAATAAGTTTTCTTTGTTTTGTGCACCAGAAATATTTTAAAGTTACATCGTGCCTCCTGACTAAATGTAAAAAATAATAATATTATAACGGTTCTTGCTAAACCATAAACAACTTTTCATTAGGTAAAATCTGACAAAACTGTCATATCTCGTAAGAAGGGATATTGATAAGCTTTTGACTTTCACCTAAAAAATTCGTACGCTAATACAATACCGAGACATATAGTTAATTACCATTTATAACTTTATTCCTCATCGCCGTAGGCATATAGTTGTGTATGACAGCTACAAATTGTGCAGATTGAAGGAACACTGAATGAACTCTATTAATGTCCTCCGGGGATTGTTGGATTTTCACGTTACAAAGAGGGTAATTTTTGTCCATCTTCATTTGTAGTAACCAGATAAAAAAAAAAAAAAATGGTCAAGTTTTTTGTTACAGTAATAGCATCAGCTTTACCCAAAATTCAAAACGATTATCCTTGAGTGATCTTAAAGACCACATAACTGAGGGCAAAAACAACGAATACGCAACATCCACATATGTACTATAAATTAGCTGGGAAAGACCCCCAATTGTATTTATAGTTCGGAAAATATTTCTGAGGGTGAGATAATTAGTACCTGAAAAAATGAAATGTTGAGGAAAAACTATAAATGAGGTAACACGTAGGATAAAATGGACTCACTGGTAAAGGAGGCTGGCATTCCCGCAAAGCTTCGTTTCATTAAACATGTGTGTAAAAAACTTGGAAATTTAGATATAAAATGGATATTATTTTTTTCTACATGAGTATTGTAACCAGCATCTTGAGCCACCAAATCAAATTTTAAAAATGGAATATTTTCATAGTATATGGTTACCGTGATATAATTGTCTATATTTAAACGGTATAATGACTCGAAAAAGCAATAAATATTTTACAAGAAAATTGTTTTTGTTTTGGTTATCAGATATATATCATTAGGAAAAAGTAAATACACAGCCGTACTGAGAGATACTATTAATCAACAATAATTTGTTCTTCATAATGCATATTTATTGTTCATGTTGGGTCTTCCAAATATTAGGCTACAGGAGCGTCTACGTGAACTAATGTGTCTACCATGCTAAAATTACCTTAATTTATAATTTCCGATGAGCCTATTGGCATTTTCTTTTCTTTTAATATTCATAATCTTAACTTCACAGATAAAGGTAGTTCCAACGGTGAACTAGATACGGCTGATAGAATCCGCTATCGGGGTAGTTCAGAAGTATTTCATTGGAATGATGGCTGCATAAACTTATTTTTGGTCAAATTCGCTAAATAGGCGACTTATACTTATATATTAAAATTTCATTCTAGACACTCCGAAATATTTCCAAACTAAAAACCTTTCTCAGGGTGAAAAAATCACATATAGGAAACATAAAAAGATATCGACTGACATATATGAAACTGTCATCTGAGGTGTTTCAGAAAAATGAACATGAATTGATGTGGAGCTCATATAAACAAGCAAGAAAAGTCGAATGAGCATTCGTTCTTGTCTGCCGTAGAAGCACTTTAAAATGACATCGAGCCTTCTGACTGAAGGTATAAAAAAAAAAAAAAAAAATGTACATAAAGTTTTGTTACACAACAAACCATATTTCCTTAGGTGAAATCTGTCAAAACTGTGATTCCTCGTGAGAGGGTATATTGATCAGATTTTGACACCTAAAAATTAATACAAGAAAATATAAACACTAATGTAATACCGAGGTTAATTGTTAATTACCTTTTATAACTTAATTCCTCGTCGACATACGTGTATGACAGCTACAAAATGTGCAGGCTGAAGGAACATTGAATGAACTGTATTAATGTTCTCTGGATTGTTTGAGTTTTTTCATTACGAGCAGGGTCATTTTTGTCTTTCTTCATTTGTAATTGTAAGTTCAGATTAAAAAAGAATGGTCGTTATTCGTGACGGTAATAGCATCCGCTTTAGCCATAATTTATAACCATTATGCTTGAGTGATCCTAAAATATTGAGGGCGAAAACACCGAATATTCAACTTCCACATATGAACTCTAAAATATCTGGGAAAAACTCCCAATTGTATTTATAGTTCAGAAAACATTTCTGAGGATAAAATTCGGTATCTGAAGAAAAGGTCAAGAACAAACGTACATGAGGTAAAACGTCCGATGAAATGGACTCATTGGCGTTCCCTAATAGTTTTGTTTCATTAGAGATGTGTAAAAAACTTGGAAATTTAGAGATAAAGGGGATATGTTTTTTTAATCTGTATAACTATGGCTTTAAAGCGGCTTTTCAAACTCTTGATCAAATTTAAAAACTGTAATATCGTTGTATGATGGTTCGTGTGATATTATTGTCCATACTTACCAAGGTAAAATGACTTGGAAAGGCAATAAATCTTTTACGACAAAATTGTTTAGGTATATATATTTAGGAAAACGTAAATAAATAGCCGAACCGATATATACAATTTATCAACAATACTTGGTTCCTCATATAGGCAGACATTGTTCATGATGGGTTTTCAAAATATCATGTTACAGAAACGTCGACGTGAACAGACTACCATGTTGAGATTAACTTAATTTATATCTGTGTTTATTGGCATTTTTTTTTTTTTTAACTAATCTTATCTGTGTACTCGTGACTTCACAGATAAAAGGTAATTCCAACTGTGACTTAATTACGGGTGATAGCATCAGCTATCCGGGTTGTTCAGAACTACTTCACCATAATGTTGGCTGTATAATCTTATTTTTGGTCAAAATCGCTAAATATGCGAGTTACCCAGATGTACTCAAATTTGATAGCGAGGCACTCCCAATTTTATCGAAAACTCAGTAGATATTTCTGAGTGAAAAAATCAGATTTAGAAAACATATAAAAAGATATCGATTGATACGTAAGTGGAGCTGGCATCTGTGATGAATAAGGATAATACATTTAATTGAAGTTTAGGTCAACTGAAGGAGCGAGAAAATTAGAATTATTTTTTATTGTCTGCAGAAGAGACACTTTTAAGTTACATCGAGGTTCCTGACTAAATGTAAAAATATATATATATATATATATATATATATATATATATATATATATATATATATATATATATATATATATATATATCAATACTTGCACATTACGAAGGTTCGTGCTACACCAGAAAGAACATTTCCTTAAGTAAAATCTGTCAAAATTGTGATATCTCGTGAGAAGTAGTATTGATTAGCTTTTGACTCATACAAGAATATATATACTGTGCGATACCGAGATATACCTCGTGAGAAGGAGTATTGATTAGGTTTTGACTCTCATACAAGAAAATATATACACCAATTATAACTTTCTTCCTCATCGGCGTAGTTGTTGTGTATGATAGCTATAGAATGTAGAGGATGAAGGAACTCTGAATGAACTATACTAATGTCCCCCTGAGATTGTTTGGATGTTTTCGCTAGGAAGAAGGGCATTTTTGTCTTTCTAATTTGTAGATGTAACCAGTTAAAAAAAATGGTCAAGTTCTCTGTTACTGAAAAGCATCTGGTTTAACAATATACATTATGATCCTGAAAACCGCATAATTGAGGGCAAAAACACCAAATACGCAACTTTCACATATGTACTCAAATTTCGATTGGAGACACGCCATATAGGAAACATTTCTGAGGTTGAGATAATTCGGTATTTGAAAAAAAAAAAAAAATCAGGTACGTCTAAGTGAGGTAACGCCTAGGATTAAATGGACTCACTGGTAAAGAAAACTGGCATTTCAATTTAGTTTCGTTTCATTAGAGATTTGTATAAAACTTTGAAATTTGAGATAAAACGGATATTACTTTTATCTGTATAACTATTGCTTTAAAGAGGCATCTAGAGCCACCTGGTCAAATTTAGAATATGGAATATTTTCCCAGTATGATGGTTCGTGTGATATTATTGTCCATATTTTCCCAGTATGATGGTTCGTGTGATATTATTGTCCATATTTAGCAAGATAAAATTACTCGGAAAGGCAATAAATCTTCAACGAGAAAATTGATTTGGTGTATCAGGTGTATATCATAAGGAAAAAGTAATTAAATAGCCGTACCGAGATATAAAATTTATCAACAATATTTATTTCTCATGTAAGCATGGGTCTTTAAAATATCAGGTTATAGAAACATCGAAGTCAACTAACGTGTATACCATGCTGAGATTAACTGAATTTATCATTTCCTATTTTTTTTTTTTTTAACTCATCTTACTCGTGACTTCACAGATAAAAGGTACTTCCATCTGGGAACTAGTTACGGTTGATAGCATCCGCTATCGGGGTAATTCATTACTATTTTACCGGAATGATAGTCAAAATCGCAAATCGCTAAATATCCGAGTTCCACATATGCACACAAATATGATTGCAAGACAATGCCAATAATTTCCCAAACTCAGAACACATCCCAGAGTGAAAAAATCAAATTTATTAAACATGTCAAAAGATATCGATCGACATGTAAATAGAGCTGGCATATGAGGTGAATAAGATTAATATATTTGAATTGATGGGTCACCCAAAAAAAGCGAGAGACGTCGAATGATTATTTGTTGTCTGCAGTAGAAGCACTTTAACATTACATAGAGCCCCTGACTAAATGTAAAAAAAAAAAAAAAAAAAAAAGGTAATATTTGCACATTATGAAGGTTCATGCCAAACTATAAACAACATTTCCTTAAGTAAAATCTGTCAAAACTGTCATGTGTCGTGAGTAGGATACTCTCAAGTAGAAATTCAGACAAGGAAATATAAACACTAATGTAATACAGATATATATAGTTAATTACCATTTATATCTTTATTCCTCATCGCCGTAGACATAGTTGTAATGTATGACAGCTACAAAATGTGCATGCTGAATTAACACTAAATGAACAGTATTAATATCCTCTGGAGATTGTTTGGATTTTTTCGTTAGGAAAAGTCAATTTTTTCTTCTTTTGTAGTTGTAACTTCAGATAAAAATGTTGGTCAAGTTTTGTGGTATGGTAAAGCATCCATTTTAGCCATAATTGAAAACTTTCAAAACAGTGACCTTATAACCGCATAATTGAGGCCAAAAACACCGAATATGCAACTTTCACATATGTATGCTAAATGATATTGGAGACACTCCCAATTGCATATTCTATGGTGAGAATATCCGGTATCAAAAAAATTCATTAGAGATGTGTAAAAACCTTCAAATTTTAGATATAAAAGGGATATTATTTTTTTCTACGAGCGGTTTTCAAGGGGCATATAAAAAATTGAATATTTTTGCATAATAATGGTTCGTGTGGTCAATGTCCATATTTATCATCATAAAATGACTCGGATAGGCAATTAATCTTTTGCAAGAAAATTCTTTACATATTGGTAATGATATATATTATTAGGAAAAAGTATCAGATATCGGGGAGGTTCAGAACTATATTAAAGGAATGAGGACTTTATAAACTTATTTTTGGTCAAAATCACTAAATATGCGACTTCCACAAGTGTACTAAACTATGAATGCTACACCCTCCCAAGTATTTCTAAAACTTATAACACATTTCTGAAGGTGATAAAATTACATCTAAGAAACATATAAAAACATATCGATTGACACATACATGGAGCTGGCATCCGAGGTGAATAAAAAAATTATATATTTGAATTCATGTGTAGGTCACCTAAACAAGCGAGAAACGTCGAATAAGTTTTCTTTGTTTTGTGCACCAGAAATATTTTAAAGTTACATCGTGCCTCCTGACTAAATGTAAAAAATAATAATATTATAACGGTTCTTGCTAAACCATAAACAACTTTTCATTAGGTAAAATCTGACAAAACTGTCATATCTCGTAAGAAGGGATATTGATAAGCTTTTGACTTTCACCTAAAAAATTCGTACGCTAATACAATACCGAGACATATAGTTAATTACCATTTATAACTTTATTCCTCATCGCCGTAGGCATATAGTTGTGTATGACAGCTACAAATTGTGCAGATTGAAGGAACACTGAATGAACTCTATTAATGTCCTCCGGGGATTGTTGGATTTTCACGTTACAAAGAGGGTAATTTTTGTCCATCTTCATTTGTAGTAACCAGATAAAAAAAAAATGGTCAAGTTTTTTGTTACAGTAATAGCATCAGCTTTACCCAAAATTCAAAACGATTATCCTTGAGTGATCTTAAAGACCACATAACTGAGGGCAAAAACAACGAATACGCAACATCCACATATGTACTATAAATTAGCTGGGAAAGACTCCCAATTGTATTTATAGTTCGGAAAATATTTCTGAGGGTGAGATAATTAGTACCTGAAAAAATGAAATGTTGAGGAAAAACTATAAATGAGGTAACACGTAGGATAAAATGGACTCACTGGTAAAGGAGGCTGGCATTCCCGCAAAGCTTCGTTTCATTAAACATGTGTGTAAAAAACTTGGAAATTTAGATATAAAATGGATATTATTTTTTTCTACATGAGTATTGTAACCAGCATCTTGAGCCACCAAATCAAATTTTAAAAATGGAATATTTTCATAGTATATGGTTACCGTGATATAATTGTCTATATTTAAACGGTATAATGACTCGAAAAAGCAATAAATATTTTACAAGAAAATTGTTTTTGTTTTGGTTATCAGATATATATCATTAGGAAAAAGTAAATACACAGCCGTACTGAGAGATACTATTAATCAACAATAATTTGTTCTTCATAATGCATATTTATTGTTCATGTTGGGTCTTCCAAATATTAGGCTACAGGAGCGTCTACGTGAACTAATGTGTCTACCATGCTAAAATTACCTTAATTTATAATTTCCGATGAGCCTATTGGCATTTTCTTTTCTTTTAATATTCATAATCTTAACTTCACAGATAAAGGTAGTTCCAACGGTGAACTAGATACGGCTGATAGAATCCGCTATCGGGGTAGTTCAGAAGTATTTCATTGGAATGATGGCTGCATAAACTTATTTTTGGTCAAATTCGCTAAATAGGCGACTTATACTTATATATTAAAATTTCATTCTAGACACTCCGAAATATTTCCAAACTAAAAACCTTTCTCAGGGTGAAAAAATCACATATAGGAAACATAAAAAGATATCGACTGACGTAAATGAAACTCATCTGAGGTGTTTCAGAAAAATGAACATGAATTGATGTGGAGCTCATATAAACAAGCAAGAAAAGTCGAATGAGCATTCCTTCTTGTCTGCCGTAGAAGCACTTTAAAATAACATCGAGCCTTCTGACTGAAGGTATAAAAAAAAAAAAATTGCACATAAAGTTTTGTTACACAACAAACCATATTTCCTTAGGTGAAATCTGTCAAAACTGTGATTCCTCGTGAGAGGATATATTGATGAGATTTTGACACCTAAAAATTAATACAAGAAAATATAAACACTAATGTAATACCGAGGTTAATTGTTAATTACCTTTTATAACTTAATTCCTCGTCGACATACGTGTATGACAGCTACAAAATGTGCAGGCTGAAGGAACATTGAATGAACTGTATTAATGTTCTCTGGATTGTTTGAGTTTTTTCATTACGAGCAGGGTCATTTTTGTCTTTCTTCATTTGTAATTGTAAGTTCAGATTAAAAAAGAATGGTCGTTATTCGTGACGGTAATAGCATCCGCTTTAGCCATAATTTATAACCATTATGCTTGAGTGATCCTAAAATATTGAGGGCGAAAACACCGAATATTCAACTTCCACATATGAACTCTAAAATATCTGGGAAAAACTCCCAATTGTATTTATAGTTCAGAAAACATTTCTGAGGATAAAATTCGGTATCTGAAGAAAAGGTCAAGAACAAACGTACATGAGGTAAAACGTCCGATGAAATGGACTCATTGGCGTTCCCTAATAGTTTTGTTTCATTAGAGATGTGTAAAAAACTTGGAAATTTAGAGATAAAGGGGATATGTTTTTTTAATCTGTATAACTATGGCTTTAAAGCGGCTTTTCAAACTCTTGATCAAATTTAAAAACTGTAATATCGTTGTATGATGGTTCGTGTGATATTATTGTCCATACTTACCAAGGTAAAATGACTTGGAAAGGCAATAAATCTTTTACGACAAAATTGTTTAGGTATATATATTTAGGAAAACGTAAATAAATAGCCGAACCGATATATACAATTTATCAACAATACTTGGTTCCTCATATAGGCAGACATTGTTCATGATGGGTTTTCAAAATATCATGTTACAGAAACGTCGACGTGAACAGACTACCATGTTGAGATTAACTTAATTTATATCTGTGTTTATTGGCATTTTTTTTTTTTAACTAATCTTATCTGTGTACTCGTGACTTCACAGATAAAAGGTAATTCCAACTGTGACTTAATTACGGGTGATAGCATCAGCTATCCGGGTTGTTCAGAACTACTTCACCATAATGTTGGCTGTATAATCTTATTTTTGGTCAAAATCGCTAAATATGCGAGTTACCCAGATGTACTCAAATTTGATAGCGAGGCACTCCCAATTTTATCGAAAACTCAGTAGATATTTCTGAGTGAAAAAATCAGATTTAGAAAACATATAAAAAGATATCGATTGATACGTAAGTGGAGCTGGCATCTGTGATGAATAAGGATAATACATTTAATTGAAGTTTAGGTCAACTGAAGGAGCGAGAAAATTAGAATTATTTTTTATTGTCTGCAGAAGAGACACTTTTAAGTTACATCGAGGTTCCTGACTAAATGTATATATATATATATATATATATATATATATATATATATATATATATATATATATATATATATATATATATATATATATATATATATATCAATACTTGCACATTACGAAGGTTCGTGCTACACCAGAAAGAACATTTCCTTAAGTAAAATCTGTCAAAATTGTGATATCTCGTGAGAAGTAGTATTGATTAGCTTTTGACTCATACAAGAATATATATACTGTGCGATACCGAGATATACCTCGTGAGAAGGAGTATTGATTAGGTTTTGACTCTCATACAAGAAAATATATACACCAATTATAACTTTCTTCCTCATCGGCGTAGTTGTTGTGTATGATAGCTATAGAATGTAGAGGATGAAGGAACTCTGAATGAACTATACTAATGTCCCCCTGAGATTGTTTGGATGTTTTCGCTAGGAAGAAGGGCATTTTTGTCTTTCTAATTTGTAGATGTAACCAGTTAAAAAAAATGGTCAAGTTCTCTGTTACTGAAAAGCATCTGGTTTAACAATATACATTATGATCCTGAAAACCGCATAATTGAGGGCAAAAACACCAAATACGCAACTTTCACATATGTACTCAAATTTCGATTGGAGACACGCCATATAGGAAACATTTCTGAGGTTGAGATAATTCGGTATTTGAAAAAAAAAAAAAAAAATCAGGTACGTCTAAGTGAGGTAACGCCTAGGATTAAATGGACTCACTGGTAAAGAAAACTGGCATTTCAATTTAGTTTCGTTTCATTAGAGATTTGTATAAAACTTTGAAATTTGAGATAAAACGGATATTACTTTTATCTGTATAACTATTGCTTTAAAGAGGCATCTAGAGCCACCTGGTCAAATTTAGAATATGGAATATTTTCCCAGTATGATGGTTCGTGTGATATTATTGTCCATATTTTCCCAGTATGATGGTTCGTGTGATATTATTGTCCATATTTAGCAAGATAAAATTACTCGGAAAGGCAATAAATCTTCAACGAGAAAATTGATTTGGTGTATCAGGTGTATATCATAAGGAAAAAGTAATTAAATAGCCGTACCCAGATATAAAATTTATCAACAATATTTATTTCTCATGTAAGCATGGGTCTTTAAAATATCAGGTTATAGAAACATCGAAGTCAACTAACGTGTATACCATGCTGAGATTAACTGAATTTATCATTTCCTATTTTTTTTTTTAACTCATCTTACTCGTGACTTCACAGATAAAAGGTACTTCCATCTGGGAACTAGTTACGGTTGATAGCATCCGCTATCGGGGTAATTCATTACTATTTTACCGGAATGATAGTCAAAATCGCAAATCGCTAAATATCCGAGTTCCACATATGCACACAAATATGATTGCAAGACAATGCCAATAATTTCCCAAACTCAGAACACATCCCAGAGTGAAAAAATCAAATTTATTAAACATGTCAAAAGATATCGATCGACATGTAAATAGAGCTGGCATATGAGGTGAATAAGATTAATATATTTGAATTGATGGGTCACCAAACGTCGAATGATTATTTGTTGTCTGCAGTAGAAGCACTTTAACATTACATAGAGCCCCCTGACTAAATGTAAAAAAAAAAAAAAAAAAAAAAAAGGTAATATTTGCACATTATGAAGGTTCATGCCAAACTATAAACAACATTTCCTTAAGTAAAATCTGTCAAAACTGTCATGTGTCGTGAGTAGGATACTCTCAAGTAGAAATTCAGACAAGGAAATATAAACACTAATGTAATACAGATATATATAGTTAATTACCATTTATATCTTTATTCCTCATCGCCGTAGACATAGTTGTAGTGTATGACAGCTACAAAATGTGCATGCTGAATTAACACTAAATGAACAGTATTAATATCCTCTGGAGATTGTTTGGATTTTTCGTTAGGAAAAGTCATTTTTTTCTTCTTTTGTAGTTGTAACTTCAGATAAAAATGTTGGTCAAGTTTTGTGGTATGGTAAAGCATCCATTTTAGCCATAATTGAAAACTTTCAAAACAGTGACCTTATAACCGCATAATTGAGGCCAAAAACACCGAATATGCAACTTTCACATATGTATGCTAAATGATATTGGAGACACTCCCAATTGCATATTCTATGGTGAGAATATCCGGTATCAAAAAATTCATTAGAGATGTGTAAAAACCTTCAAATTTTAGATATAAAAGGGATATTATTTTTTTCTACGAGCGGTTTTCAAGGGGCATATAAAAAATTGAATATTTTTGCATAATAATGGTTCGTGTGGTCAATGTCCATATTTATCATCATAAAATGACTCGGATAGGCAATTAATCTTTTGCAAGAAAATTCTTTACATATTGGTAATGATATATATTATTAGGAAAAAGTATCAGATATCGGGGAGGTTCAGAACTATATTAAAGGAATGAGGACTTTATAAACTTATTTTTGGTCAAAATCACTAAATATGCGACTTCCACAAGTGTACTAAACTATGAATGCTACACCCTCCCAAGTATTTCTAAAACTTATAACACATTTCTGAAGGTGATAAAATTACATCTAAGAAACATATAAAAACATATCGATTGACACATACATGGAGCTGGCATCCGAGGTGAATAAAAAAATTATATATTTGAATTCATGTGTAGGTCACCTAAACAAGCGAGAAACGTCGAATAAGTTTTCTTTGTTTTGTGCACCAGAAATATTTTAAAGTTACATCGTGCCTCCTGACTAAATGTAAAAAATAATAATATTATAACGGTTCTTGCTAAACCATAAACAACTTTTCATTAGGTAAAATCTGACAAAACTGTCATATCTCGTAAGAAGGGATATTGATAAGCTTTTGACTTTCACCTAAAAAATTCGTACGCTAATACAATACCGAGACATATAGTTAATTACCATTTATAACTTTATTCCTCATCGCCGTAGGCATATAGTTGTGTATGACAGCTACAAATTGTGCAGATTGAAGGAACACTGAATGAACTCTATTAATGTCCTCCGGGGATTGTTGGATTTTCACGTTACAAAGAGGGTAATTTTTGTCCATCTTCATTTGTAGTAACCAGATAAAAAAAAAATGGTCAAGTTTTTTGTTACAGTAATAGCATCAGCTTTACCCAAAATTCAAAACGATTATCCTTGAGTGATCTTAAAGACCACATAACTGAGGGCAAAAACAACGAATACGCAACATCCACATATGTACTATAAATTAGCTGGGAAAGACTCCCAATTGTATTTATAGTTCGGAAAATATTTCTGAGGGTGAGATAATTAGTACCTGAAAAAATGAAATGTTGAGGAAAAACTATAAATGAGGTAACACGTAGGATAAAATGGACTCACTGGTAAAGGAGGCTGGCATTCCCGCAAAGCTTCGTTTCATTAAACATGTGTGTAAAAAACTTGGAAATTTAGATATAAAATGGATATTATTTTTTTCTACATGAGTATTGTAACCAGCATCTTGAGCCACCAAATCAAATTTTAAAAATGGAATATTTTCATAGTATATGGTTACCGTGATATAATTGTCTATATTTAAACGGTATAATGACTCGAAAAAGCAATAAATATTTTACAAGAAAATTGTTTTTGTTTTGGTTATCAGATATATATCATTAGGAAAAAGTAAATACACAGCCGTACTGAGAGATACTATTAATCAACAATAATTTGTTCTTCATAATGCATATTTATTGTTCATGTTGGGTCTTCCAAATATTAGGCTACAGGAGCGTCTACGTGAACTAATGTGTCTACCATGCTAAAATTACCTTAATTTATAATTTCCGATGAGCCTATTGGCATTTTCTTTTCTTTTAATATTCATAATCTTAACTTCACAGATAAAGGTAGTTCCAACGGTGAACTAGATACGGCTGATAGAATCCGCTATCGGGGTAGTTCAGAAGTATTTCATTGGAATGATGGCTGCATAAACTTATTTTTGGTCAAATTCGCTAAATAGGCGACTTATACTTATATATTAAAATTTCATTCTAGACACTCCGAAATATTTCCAAACTAAAAACCTTTCTCAGGGTGAAAAAATCACATATAGGAAACATAAAAAGATATCGACTGACGTAAATGAAACTGTCATCTGAGGTGTTTCAGAAAAATGAACATGAATTGATGTGGAGCTCATATAAACAAGCAAGAAAAGTCGAATGAGCATTCCTTCTTGTCTGCCGTAGAAGCACTTTAAAATGACATCGAGCCTTCTGACTGAAGGTATAAAAAAAAAAAAAAAATTGCACAAAGTTTTGTTACACAACAAACCATATTTCCTTAGGTGAAATCTGTCAAAACTGTGATTCCTCGTGAGAGGGTATATTGATCAGATTTTGACACCTAAAAATTAATACAAGAAAATATAAACACTAATGTAATACCGAGGTTAATTGTTAATTACCTTTTATAACTTAATTCCTCGTCGACATACGTGTATGACAGCTACAAAATGTGCAGGCTGAAGGAACATTGAATGAACTGTATTAATGTTCTCTGGATTGTTTGAGTTTTTTCATTACGAGCAGGGTCATTTTTGTCTTTCTTCATTTGTAATTGTAAGTTCAGATTAAAAAAGAATGGTCGTTATTCGTGACGGTAATAGCATCCGCTTTAGCCATAATTTATAACCATTATGCTTGAGTGATCCTAAAATATTGAGGGCGAAAACACCGAATATTCAACTTCCACATATGAACTCTAAAATATCTGGGAAAAACTCCCAATTGTATTTATAGTTCAGAAAACATTTCTGAGGATAAAATTCGGTATCTGAAGAAAAGGTCAAGAACAAACGTACATGAGGTAAAACGTCCGATGAAATGGACTCATTGGCGTTCCCTAATAGTTTTGTTTCATTAGAGATGTGTAAAAAACTTGGAAATTTAGAGATAAAGGGGATATGTTTTTTTAATCTGTATAACTATGGCTTTAAAGCGGCTTTTCAAACTCTTGATCAAATTTAAAAACTGTAATATCGTTGTATGATGGTTCGTGTGATATTATTGTCCATACTTACCAAGGTAAAATGACTTGGAAAGGCAATAAATCTTTTACGACAAAATTGTTTAGGTATATATATTTAGGAAAACGTAAATAAATAGCCGAACCGATATATACAATTTATCAACAATACTTGGTTCCTCATATAGGCAGACATTGTTCATGATGGGTTTTCAAAATATCATGTTACAGAAACGTCGACGTGAACAGACTACCATGTTGAGATTAACTTAATTTATATCTGTGTTTATTGGCATTTTTTTTTTTAACTAATCTTATCTGTGTACTCGTGACTTCACAGATAAAAGGTAATTCCAACTGTGACTTAATTACGGGTGATAGCATCAGCTATCCGGGTTGTTCAGAACTACTTCACCATAATGTTGGCTGTATAATCTTATTTTTGGTCAAAATCGCTAAATATGCGAGTTACCCAGATGTACTCAAATTTGATAGCGAGGCACTCCCAATTTTATCGAAAACTCAGTAGATATTTCTGAGTGAAAAAATCAGATTTAGAAAACATATAAAAAGATATCGATTGATACGTAAGTGGAGCTGGCATCTGTGATGAATAAGGATAATACATTTAATTGAAGTTTAGGTCAACTGAAGGAGCGAGAAAATTAGAATTATTTTTTATTGTCTGCAGAAGAGACACTTTTAAGTTACATCGAGGTTCCTGACTAAATGTATATATATATATATATATATATATATATATATATATATATATATATATATATATATATATATATATATATATATATATATATCAATACTTGCACATTACGAAGGTTCGTGCTACACCAGAAAGAACATTTCCTTAAGTAAAATCTGTCAAAATTGTGATATCTCGTGAGAAGTAGTATTGATTAGCTTTTGACTCATACAAGAATATATATACTGTGCGATACCGAGATATACCTCGTGAGAAGGAGTATTGATTAGGTTTTGACTCTCATACAAGAAAATATATACACCAATTATAACTTTCTTCCTCATCGGCGTAGTTGTTGTGTATGATAGCTATAGAATGTAGAGGATGAAGGAACTCTGAATGAACTATACTAATGTCCCCCTGAGATTGTTTGGATGTTTTCGCTAGGAAGAAGGGCATTTTTGTCTTTCTAATTTGTAGATGTAACCAGTTAAAAAAAATGGTCAAGTTCTCTGTTACTGAAAAGCATCTGGTTTAACAATATACATTATGATCCTGAAAACCGCATAATTGAGGGCAAAAACACCAAATACGCAACTTTCACATATGTACTCAAATTTCGATTGGAGACACGCCATATAGGAAACATTTCTGAGGTTGAGATAATTCGGTATTTGAAAAAAAAAAAAATCAGGTACGTCTAAGTGAGGTAACGCCTAGGATTAAATGGACTCACTGGTAAAGAAAACTGGCATTTCAATTTAGTTTCGTTTCATTAGAGATTTGTATAAAACTTTGAAATTTGAGATAAAACGGATATTACTTTTATCTGTATAACTATTGCTTTAAAGAGGCATCTAGAGCCACCTGGTCAAATTTAGAATATGGAATATTTTCCCAGTATGATGGTTCGTGTGATATTATTGTCCATATTTTCCCAGTATGATGGTTCGTGTGATATTATTGTCCATATTTAGCAAGATAAAATTACTCGGAAAGGCAATAAATCTTCAACGAGAAAATTGATTTGGTGTATCAGGTGTATATCATAAGGAAAAAGTAATTAAATAGCCGTACCCAGATATAAAATTTATCAACAATATTTATTTCTCATGTAAGCATGGGTCTTTAAAATATCAGGTTATAGAAACATCGAAGTCAACTAACGTGTATACCATGCTGAGATTAACTGAATTTATCATTTCCTATTTTTTTTTTTTTTTAACTCATCTTACTCGTGACTTCACAGATAAAAGGTACTTCCATCTGGGAACTAGTTACGGTTGATAGCATCCGCTATCGGGGTAATTCATTACTATTTTACCGGAATGATAGTCAAAATCGCAAATCGCTAAATATCCGAGTTCCACATATGCACACAAATATGATTGCAAGACAATGCCAATAATTTCCCAAACTCAGAACACATCCCAGAGTGAAAAAATCAAATTTATTAAACATGTCAAAAGATATCGATCGACATGTAAATAGAGCTGGCATATGAGGTGAATAAGATTAATATATTTGAATTGATGGGTCACCCAAAAAAAGCGAGAGACGTCGAATGATTATTTGTTGTCTGCAGTAGAAGCACTTTAACATTACATAGAGCCCCCTGACTAAATGTAAAAAAAAAAAAAAAAAAAAAAAAAGGTAATATTTGCACATTATGAAGGTTCATGCCAAACTATAAACAACATTTCCTTAAGTAAAATCTGTCAAAACTGTCATGTGTCGTGAGTAGGATACTCTCAAGTAGAAATTCAGACAAGGAAATATAAACACTAATGTAATACAGATATATATAGTTAATTACCATTTATATCTTTATTCCTCATCGCCGTAGACATAGTTGTAGTGTATGACAGCTACAAAATGTGCATGCTGAATTAACACTAAATGAACAGTATTAATATCCTCTGGAGATTGTTTGGATTTTTTCGTTAGGAAAAGTCATTTTTCTTCTTTTGTAGTTGTAACTTCAGATAAAAATGTTGGTCAAGTTTTGTGGTATGGTAAAGCATCCATTTTAGCCATAATTGAAAACTTTCAAAACAGTGACCTTATAACCGCATAATTGAGGCCAAAAACACCGAATATGCAACTTTCACATATGTATGCTAAATGATATTGGAGACACTCCCAATTGCATATTCTATGGTGAGAATATCCGGTATCAAAAAATTCATTAGAGATGTGTAAAAACCTTCAAATTTTAGATATAAAAGGGATATTATTTTTTTCTACGAGCGGTTTTCAAGGGGCATATAAAAAATTGAATATTTTTGCATAATAATGGTTCGTGTGGTCAATGTCCATATTTATCATCATAAAATGACTCGGATAGGCAATTAATCTTTTGCAAGAAAATTCTTTACATATTGGTAATGATATATATTATTAGGAAAAAGTATCAGATATCGGGGAGGTTCAGAACTATATTAAAGGAATGAGGACTTTATAAACTTATTTTTGGTCAAAATCACTAAATATGCGACTTCCACAAGTGTACTAAACTATGAATGCTACACCCTCCCAAGTATTTCTAAAACTTATAACACATTTCTGAAGGTGATAAAATTACATCTAAGAAACATATAAAAACATATCGATTGACACATACATGGAGCTGGCATCCGAGGTGAATAAAAAAATTATATATTTGAATTCATGTGTAGGTCACCTAAACAAGCGAGAAACGTCGAATAAGTTTTCTTTGTTTTGTGCACCAGAATTATTTTAAAGTTACATCGTGCCTCCTGACTAAATGTAAAAAATAATAATATTATAACGGTTCTTGCTAAACCATAAACAACTTTTCATTAGGTAAAATCTGACAAAACTGTCATATCTCGTAAGAAGGGATATTGATAAGCTTTTGACTTTCACCTAAAAAATTCGAACGCTAATACAATCTCAAGAGCTTTTGGCCTTGATTTTGGGTTTACAGCATTTTTCATTTTATTTGTGTTCTGGTTTTGACCCCATAGGCATTTATACCGATCATAACCCACTGAAATTCCTTAGTAAGTTTAAAGATAATATCAGAGATTGACAAGATGGAGTCTACTTCTTCAGGAGTATTCATTAGACATACAACATGTCAAGGGGAAAGAAAATGTTTTTGCAGATTGTTTATCTGGACTTTAGACAGATTGTTTTAGAGTAATAAGAAATTTCCTTTGTAAAATTCTTTTTCTTTGTGGGGAGATGTTACATAGCCTATGATTTCATCATCCTTTGTGTAATTCTAACGTACAGTATGCTGCATGTTTGATCACGAGCGTGTTCTACCTCACTCCCCCCTTCTACCCTTATAGTAGAGTAAGTCGTTCTTTCTGTTGCTCAGAGCAGGATTGTCAACTCTTTGTCCCCTATGGCTTCATATGCACGTCTTTCTTACAAGTTGTATGAAGCTCTGCCGGCCCCTATTTAATGAGCTCAGTCTCTACATTAATTGCCACTTAGATCTACTCCTCATTTTGTTCACATCTCTGTCCTCCCCTGTACAGTTGTTATTATTTTTGTGAGTGCTCGGAAAGTCTCCAACCATCTAGCAGCTGTGTAATTTGAGTATAAGTGTTATTGCATTTTTTCTTGTACTGTATAGCTTGGGGTGTTAGTTCGTAGGCCAAGAGAGGTGATTCATGTGTTTTAATTGTCAGCCATTATTGATTATATTTTGTATCTTTAATAATATATCTTGCATTCACTGAGCATTATCCGGTTTTCTCATTTTATCAGGGCTGACTTAGATAAATTTACTCTTGCTAATTTCGTGTTAATAGAGGCTATTGCAGTTAACCATATATTTAACCTGTTTTTTGCCATTACATTATCCTTATGAGTCCTGAATGTTTAGTTGTTAGTTTCAGCATTAAACTTTAACTTGTAATTTTACCTAACTCTTTTGTTTTGAACCTGGAACTTTGCGGGACAGTTTTCTCTGTTCCGTAACATAAATTTGGCGACCTCTGATCAGGATATTCAGGATATTATCATAAGGATATTGCTTGATATTTTGTGACTGTGATTTATTCATGATGTCTACTATTACTACGCTTGATGAAGCCAAAGATTTTTTGTCAAATGTGCAAACAGTGTGTGATGTAGAAAACAGAACAAAGAATGAACTTAAGCTTGTTGCTCGACAATTGGGAATTGCAGTTCACTCTCATCATTCTAAAGATCAAATTGTTGACATGATTAATGAAAGCTTGTTTAATGTAACTCCTCAAATGAGCAAACGCAGATTGAAATAGCTAAGTTACAGCTAGCTCTGCAGGAGGCTCGTGTTAAGGAGGCTGAGTTTCGGGCACATGCTAAGGAGACTGAGTCTCAGGCTAAGGAGGCTGAGTCTCAGGATTGTATTCAGGAGGCACAAATTGAACTTGCTAGGATTCAGGCAGACCATGAGTATCGCATGAAACAAGGTGGAACTGGATCATCTAGCTCTGATGATTTTGATGTGGTTAAAAATGTTAAACTTGTCCCTCCTTTTAATGAATCTGATTTAACAAAGTATTTTCAGTTGTTTGAGAGGGTAGCTACAGGTTTTAATTGGCCCAAAAAGTATTGGCCAGTACTCCTTCAAACTGTTCTCACCGGTAAAGCTCAAGTAACTTATGCATCTTTGCCTCAGGATCAATCTGATAATTATGATGTAGTTAAGAGCTTGATTCTTAAGGCCTATGAGCTTGTTCCTGAAGCCTATAGAGTAAAATTTAGGACAACTTATAAGCAAGATAAGCAATCCCATGTTGAGTATGCAAAAATCAAAGAAGATCTGTTAGAGCAGTGGTTAAATTCTGAGAATGTGGATTCTGATTTTGGTAAATTTAAGCAGATGATTTTGCTGGAGGACTTCAAAAGGTGTATTAATAATCATGTAAGCCTATATCTTGATGAGAAAAGAATACATAATTTGTCTGACGCTGCAGTTTTAGCTGATGAATATGTTCTCACTCACAAGAGATATTCTAAGAGAAAAGGAAAGCTGAGAGTAAGTACGTTGCCTCTACTCAGAGTACAGGTAACAGGAAAGAGAATAAAGATGATGTTTCTCAGGAAGTAAATACCAGCTCCACCTCTAGGTTTCAGAAAAGTAAATGTACTTATTGTAGTAAGCTTGGTCATACTACGGAGAAATGTTTCAGGAGACAGAGTGATGTGAACAAAAAGGAGTCTTTAAATATTCAGTCAATTGGTCTAGTGTCCACCCTTGAGAGTTCCCAGAATTCTTTTACTGAGTTAACTGAACCTGCTTTGAGGGGTAAATTAAATTCTCATGATGAAGCTCCTCTTTTGAGCAGTAACGTGGGTGTCACT
Source organism: Coenobita brevimanus (assembly GCF_032717465.1). Classification (NCBI taxonomy): domain Eukaryota; kingdom Metazoa; phylum Arthropoda; class Malacostraca; order Decapoda; family Coenobitidae; genus Coenobita; species Coenobita brevimanus. Next base: position 31,017,210 of record NC_136976.1, on the reverse strand, counting down.
CTCAAGAGTTCTTGTGCTAATTTCCTGTCTGATGGTTTTGTCAGTCCTCTGGACAGTAATGACAGGAAATCAGTTAAAATATATCGTGATACAGGTGCTTGCCAATCCTTTATGCTGACCAGTGTTCTAGGCTCTAATGTTAATTCCTCTGATGAAACTGTAATCTTACAAGGTGTAGGGAATAATTACTTCTCTGTCCCTCTGTGCAGAGTGAATTTAGAGTCTGGTTTTGTTAATGGTTCTGTTACGGTTGGATTGGTTGAGACACTCCCAATGTCAGGTGTAACTTTCTTACTTGGAAATGATATTGGTGGAAGTCAAGTGTGTCCAGCTCCTCAGTTGTCTGGTTAGCCAGTGGCTGCGGCCCAGGATTGTGATGTCCCTGATGTGTTCTCTGCATGTGCTGTCACTAGGGCTAAGTCTAAAGTTACTGGTGACTTAGAGGATAATGATGATAATGATGTTATCCTAGCTGACTCTTTTCTTGCTAATTTGGACCACTCACGAGATGAGGCAGTACCCCGTAGTGTTGATAATTTGTCTCATCAAGAGTTGGTTGAGTTGCAGGTTGCTGACCCTGAGTTGAAAGGTCTAGCTAACTCTGCTTGATATGAGTAAGAGTCAGCTGGTGCTTGTACTTGTTATTATATAAAGTCAGGAGTACTTATGAGGAAGTGGAGACCCCCAACAGCATCAGCCGACTGTGAATGGGAGGTTGTACATCAAGTTGTCATCCCTCGTGTTTGTAGGCAGGATATCATTAGAGTGGCTCATGATTCCAGTTTGGCAGGACACCTTGGAGTGAGGAAGACTGTGGCACGCGTTTTGAAACACTTCTACTGGCCAGGTATCTTCAGGGATGTTTCCTGGTATTGTAAGTTTTGTCACACCTGTCAAGTTGTGAGGAAGTGTAATCAGATCGAAAAGGTTGCACCTCTAGTTCCCATTCCTCCTTTTGAGGCACCATTCACCTATGTGTTGGTGGATATTGTGGGCCCTCTTCCTAAGACTTCTTGAAGATTTTCTTATGTGTTTACCCTGATTGATATGGCTACTCGTAATCCTGAAGCCATTCCACTTAGAAATATCTCAGCAAAGAATGTGGTTAAGGAAATGCTAGGGTTCTTCACAAAGTTTGGTCTGCCCAAGGAGGTGCAGTCAGACCGTGGAAGTAATTTCATGTCAAATGTTTTCAAGCAGTCTCTGAAAGAGTTGGGCATCACCCAGATCACGTCATCAGCTTACCATCCCCAGACCCAAGGAGCATTGGAGAGATATCATCAAACACTCAAATCGATGCTCAAGAAATACTGTTTGGAACATGAGAAAGACTGGGATAAAGGTCTTCCATTCGTTGTATTTGCCACAAGAGAATCTCCAAATGAATCACTGGGCTTCTCACCTTTTGAACTACTGTTTGGCCATGAAGTAAGATGACCCCTTAAGTTACTCAAGGAATGCTGGCTGTCGGAGGAAGATGACGTCAACCTACTGGAGTATGTGATGAAGTTCAAAGAACGGCTGTCCACTGCTTTACAGCTGGCGAGAGAGAATTTAGGAGCTGCTCAGGAGAAGATGAAGACTTGGTATGATAAGAAGTCCAGGTTACGCCACTTTCAGCCAGGAGATCAGGTTTTGATTCTGCTACCGGTGCATGGGCAACCTCTTCAAGCCAAGTTTAGTGGTCCTTATTTTGTGGAGAAGAAACTCAGCGATGTCTACTATGTCATCGCCACACCAGATCGTACAAAGAACAAGCAGCTTTGTCACATCAACATGCTAAAGTTATATCACAGGCTGGACGAAAATAACCCAGTCTGCACTGTAGCTGTTCCACCTGAGTCTGCAAGTGAAGTTCTCCCATGCAGCATGAGCCTGAGTGATAGTTTGGGGAAGAATCCTGATATCATGAATGATCTCCAGACTAAGCTTCCTCATCTAGCTCGCAAGGAAAGGCAGGAGTTTTCGGCATTACTGCAGGAGTACCCGCAAGTGTTCCGTGCCACTCTAGGAAAAACTAATGTGTTGAAGCATGATGTCGATGTTGGAGATGCAAAGCCAATTAAACTGCCTCCTTACCGTGTGAACCCAGTGAAAGTTCCTCTCATCCAGAAGGAACTTGGCTACCTGTTGGACCACAAGATGATTGAGCCCTGTCAGAGCGAGTGGAGTTCTCCTGTCACTCTAGTCCCTAAGCCAGGTGGGTCACAGCGGCTTTGCATCGACTACAGACGTGTTAATCAGATAACCAAAACAGACACTTAACCTCTCCCTCGTTTGGAAGATTGCATAGACAAGATCGGAAAGGCTAGGTATATAAGTAAGTTTGATTTGTTAAAGGGATACTGGCAAGTACCTATGACTGAACGTGCTAGGGAGATCTCATGTTTTGGAACACTAGGAAAGACTTTTGCATGTTCTGCAATGCCATATGGTATGAAGAATGCACCAGCCACATTTCAGAAGCTCATGAATGTTGTAACAGAGGGTTTGGCAGGGTGTGTTGTTTATATTGATGATGTATTAACCTTCATTGACAACTGGAAAGATCACCTATGCCATGTCAGTAAATTTCTTGAGCGTTTGGTTCAGGCTAATCTTGTAGCTAATTTATCAAAGTGTGAGTTTGGTCAAGCTAAAGTTCAGTACCTTGGGTACGTAATTGGTGATGGACACGTTGAACCACCAGGTTATAAGTGATCTTCCCAGACCTAAAAGTAGGAAAGAGCTACAAAGATTTTTGGGAATGGTAGGTTATTACAGGAGATTTGTTCTTAACTTTTCAATTCTTGTATCACCACTTACAGACCTACTGAAAAAGGGAGTTAAATTTATCTGGACCGAGAACTGTGAATCCTCTTTCAGCAAACTTAAAGCTATCCCATTAAGTCAGCCAGTGCTCGCTACTCCAAATTTTGAACCCTTTTAAGATGGCTGTTGACGCAAGAGATACAGGAGCTGGGGCTGTTTTGCTGCAAGAGGATGATCAGGGTATTGAACACCCTGTATCTTATTACAGTAAGAAGTTCACTCCACCTCAAAAGAACTACTCAACTATTGAGAAAGAGCTTTTGGCCTTGATTTTGGGTTTACAGCATTTTTCATTTTATTTGTGTTCTGGTTTTGACCCCATAGGCATTTATACCGATCATAACCCACTGAAATTCCTTAGTAAGTTTAAAGATAAAATCAGAGATTGACAAGATGGAGTCTACTTCTTCAGGAGTATTCATTAGACATACAACATGTCAAGGGGAAAGAAAATGTTATTGCAGATTGTTTATCTGGACTTTAGACAGATTGTTTTAGAGTAATAAGAAATTTCCTTTGTAAATTTCTTTTTCTTTGTGGGGAGGTGTTACATAGCCTATGATTTCATCATCCTTTGTGTAATTCTAACGTACAGTATGCTGCATGTTTGATCACGAGCGTGTTCTACCTCACTCCCCCCTTCTACCCTTATAGTAGAGTAAGTCGTTCTTTCTGTTGTTCAGAGCAGGATTGTCAACTCTTTGTCCCCTATGGCTTCATTTGCACGTCTTTCTTACAAGTTGTATCAAGCTCTGCCGGCCCCTATATAATGAGCTCAGTCTCTACATTAATTGCCACTTAGATCTACTCCTCATTTTGTTCACATCTCTGTCCTCCCCTGTACAGTTGTTATTATTTTTGTGAGTGCTCGGGAAGTCTCCAACCATCTAGCAGCTGTGTAATTTGAGTATAAGTGTTATTGCATTTTTTCTTGTACTGTATAGCTTGGGGTGTTAGTTCGTAGGCCAAGTGAGGTGATTCATGTGTTTTAATTGTCAGCCATTATTGATAATATTTTGTATCTGTAATAATATATCTTGCATTCACTGAGCATTATCCGGTTTTCTCATTTTATCAGGGCTGACTTAGATAAATTTACTCTTGCTAATTTCGTGTTAATAGAGGCTATTGCAGTTAACCATATATGACGCACTGCCTGCGACAAGGGGTCAAGCGCCATACGAACGTAAACAAGAAAATTACAGTACAAGTAAGGAAAGCGCGCTCAGATTGTGGTACTCGGGCACAGAAGGCACTGTCGCTTCATAAATGTCTTGTGTCCTAAATATAGCAAAGTACAACAATGTTTTATACCTCATTAAAGACTACATTTTCTTAGGTTTTACATGATATACATCTGATTTCGCTATGTTCAGTACTAACGGAATTATGGCATGATGAAGCTACAGTGTTACGTAGGAAACGTGAGAGTGTGTTTAAAAATTACGTCTGAACTGGTAAACTGATGACTAACAATATAATATTCTGCATCGATTAAAAATTGCATTTTATAATGATTTATTAGGCATCGGTCTGAGTTCTCTATGTTAAATAGTAACGCAATGGTAACGTGTCGAAAGTTCTTCCCTCCGACTAACTCAGTGAGGGAGGGCTAGGCGTCGTTCACCGCTGCCAGACGTAAGACCAACTTTCCTTATCCTTTCACTCTCCTCTCCCTCCCTCCTCTTTTCCTTCCCCCTCATTTCTCCCTTACCCTCTCTCTCCCCCCACCCCTCTCTCTCCTCCCTCCCCTCTCTCTCCTCCCCACCCCTCTCTCTCCCTTCCACCCACTTCCTCATCACCCACTGGCACCCCTATTCCCCACCCTCATACACAGCAAGACGTGTCATTACAGTACCTGAAGGTGGTCTAAGTTGGACCACAACATTAACACCTGTTTTGAAGTTATGTGGGTTTTTCCTTACCATTCTTCATTCACAAAATTTTGAATTATAAATCCAAGTGAAAGTGGAAAAAATAATCTTAGAAGTAAAAATAAAATTGGAAAGAATATACAATTTTCGGTAAACACGTGATTCACTGATGTAAGTGCACTTACAAGAACATAGGGCGGTTATCAGTGTTTCGGCTCTTACTAATACCATAGAATATACCGTACTTGTCAAACAATGCATTTCTTGCAGATGGCTGCATGTGCAAATATATCAAATTTAATGGGACTTTTCCTGAAAACAATTCAAGATTTAAGGTTAAAAAATATAGAACTTTTCTGTACAGCTTTAAAAGAAGCATTAGCGTATGCGGAATTTGATTCCTCTGGGCTAGTAGACAGCATAATAGGCTACAACAAATCAAGCATGTTGCAGTTTCATGGTTTTGTTTT
>NC_136976.1:30981765-31011955 GCF_032717465.1 Coenobita brevimanus | reverse complement strand
ATTCACCTCATATGCCAGCTCTATTTACATGTCGATCAATATCTTTTGACATGTTTAATAAATTTGATTTTTCACTCTGGGATGTGTTCTGAGTTTGGGAAATTATTGGCATTGTCTTGCAATCATATTTGTGTGCATATGTGGAACTCGGATATTTAGCGATTTGCGATTTTGACTATCATTCCGGTAAAATAGTAATGAATTACCCGATAGCGGATGCTATCAACCGTAACTAGTTCCCAGATGGAAGTACCTTTTATCTGTGAAGTCACGAGTAAGATGAGTTCAAAAAAAAAAAAAAAATCGAAAATGATAAATTCAGTTAATCTCAGAATGGTATACACGTTAGTTGACTTCGATGTTTCTATAACCTGATATTTTAAAGACCCATGCTTACATGAGAAATAAATATTGTTGATAAATTTTATATCTGGGTACGGCTATTTAATTACTTTTTCCTTATGATATACACCTGATACACCAAATCAATTTTTTCGTTGAAGATTTATTGCCTTTCCGAGTAATTTTATCTTGCTAAATATGGACACTAATATCACACGAACCATCATACTGGGAAAATATGGACAATAATATCACACGAACCATCATACTGGGAAAATATTCCATATTCTAAATTTGACCAGGTGGCTCTAGATGCCTCTTTAAAGCAATAGTTATACAGATAAAAGTAATATCCGTTTTATCTCAAATTTCAAAGTTTTATACAAATCTCTAATGAAACGAAACTAAATTGAAATGCCATTTTTCTTTTCCAGTGAGTCCATTTAATCCTAGGCCTTACCTCACTTAGACGTACCTGATTTTTTTTTTTTTTTTCAAATACCGAATTATCTCAACCTCAGAAATGTTTCCTATATGGCGTGTCTCCAATCGAAATTTGAGTACATATTTGAAAGTTGCGTATTTGGTGTTTTTGCCCTCAATTATGCGGTTTTCAGGATCATAATGTATATTGTTAAACCAGATGCTTTTCAGTAACAGAGAACTTGACCATTTTTTTTAACTGGTTACATCTACAAATTAGAAAGATAAAAATGCCCTTCTTCCTAGCGAAAACATCCAAACAATCTCAGGGGGACATTAGTATAGTTCATTCAGAGTTCCTTCATCCTCTACATTCTATAGCTATCATACACAACAGCTACGCCGATGAGGAAGAAAGTTATAATTGGTGTATATATTTTCTTGTATGAGAGTCAAAACCTAATCAATACTCCTTCTCACGAGGTATATCTCGGTATCGCACAGTATATATATTCTTGTATGAGCCAAAGCTAATCAATACTACTTCTCACGAGATATCACAATTTTGACAGATTTTACTTAAGGAAATGTTCTTTCTGGTGTAGCACGAACCTTCGTAATGTGCAAGTAATGATATATATATATATATATATATATATATATATATATATATATATATATATATATATATATATATATATATATATACATTTAGTCAGGAACCTCGATGTAACTTAAAAGTGTCTCTTCTGCAGACAATAAAAAATAATTCTAATTTTCTCGCACCTTCAGTTGACCTAAACTTCAATTAAATGTATTATCCTAATTCATCACAGATGCCAGCTCCACTTACGTATCAATCGATATCTTTTTATATGTTTTCTAAATCTGATTTTTTCACTCAGAAATATCTACTGAGTTTTCGATAAAATTGGGAGTGCCTCGCTATCAAATTTGAGTACATCTGGGTAACTCGCATATTTAGCGATTTTGACCAAAAATAAGATTATACAGCCAACATGATGGTGAAGTAGTTCTGAACAACCCGGATAGCTGATGCTATCACCCGTAATTAAGTCACAGTTGGCATTACCTTTTATCTGTGAAGTCACGAGAACACAGATAAGATTAGTTAAAAAAAAAAATGCCAATAAACACAGATATAAATTAAGTTAATCTCAACATGGTAGTCTGTTCACGTCGACGTTTCTGTAACATGATATTTTGAAAACCCATCATGAACAATGTCTGCCTATATGAGGAACCAAGTATTGTTGATAAATTGTATATATCGGTTCGGCTATTTATTTACGTTTTCCTAAATATATATACCTAAACAATTTTGTCGTAAAGATTTATTGCCTTTCCAAGTCATTTTACCTTGGTAAGTATGGACAATAATATCACACGAACCATCATACAACGATATTACAGTTTTTAAATTTGATCAAGAGTTTGAAAAGCCGCTTTAAAGCCATAGTTATACAGATTAAAAAAACATATCCCCTTTATCTCTAAATTTCCAAGTTTTTTACACATCTCTAATGAAACAAAACTATTAGGGAACTCCAATGAGTCCATTTCATCGGACGTTTTACCTCATGTACGTTTGTTCTTGACCTTTTCTTCAGATACCGAATTTTATCCTCAGAAATGTTTTCTGAACTATAAATACAATTGGGAGTTTTTCCCAGATATTTTAGAGTTCATATGTGGAAGTTGAATATTCGGTGTTTTCGCCCTCAATATTTTAGGATCACTCAAGCATAATGGTTATAAATTATGGCTAAAGCGGATGCTATTACCGTCACGAATAACGACCATTCTTTTTTAATCTGAACTTACAATTACAAATGAAGAAAGACAAAAATGACCCTGCTCGTAATGAAAAAACTCAAACAATCCAGAGAACATTAATACAGTTCATTCAATGTTCCTTCAGCCTGCACATTTTGTAGCTGTCATACACGTATGTCGACGAGGAATTAAGTTATAAAAGGTAATTAACAATTAACCTCGGTATTACATTAGTGTTTATATTTTCTTGTACTAATTTTTATGTGTCAAAATCTGATCAATATACCCTCTCACGAGGAATCACAGTTTTAACAGATTTCACCTAAGGAAATATGGTTTGTTGTGTAACAAAACTTTATCTGCAATTTTTTTTTTTTTTTATACCTTCAGTCAGAAGGCTCGATGTCATTTTAAAGTGCTTCTACGGCAGACAAGAAGGAATGCTCATTCGACTTTTCTTGCTTGTTTATATGAGCTCCACATCAATTCATGTTCATTTTTCTGAAACACCTCAGATGACAGTTTCATTTACGTCAGTCGATATCTTTTTATGTTTCCTATATGTGATTTTTTCACCCTGAGAAATGTTTTTAGTTTGGAAATATTTCGGAGTGTCTAGAATGAAATTTTAATATATAAGTATAAGTCGCCTATTTAACGAATTTTACCAAAAATAAGTTGATGCAGCCATCATTCCAATGAAAAACTTCTGAACTACCCCGATAGCGGATTCTATCAGCCGTATCTAGTTCACCGTTGGAACTACCTTTATCTGTGAAGTTAAGATTATGAATATTAAAAGAAAAGAAAATGCCAATAGGCTCATCGGAAATTATAAATTAAGGTAATTTTAGCATGGTAGACACATTAGTTCACGTAGACGCTCCTGTAGCCTAATATTTGGAAGACCCAACATGAACAATAAATATGCATTATGAAGAACAAATTATTGTTGATTAATAGTATCTCTCAGTACGGCTGTGTATTTACTTTTTCCTAATGATATATCTGATAACCAAAACAAAAACAATTTTCTTGTAAAATATTTATTGCTTTTTCGAGTCATTATACCGTTTAAATATAGACAATTATATCACGGTAACCATATACTATGAAAATATTCCATTTTTTAAATTTGATTTGGTGGCTCAAGATGATGGTTACAATACTCATGTAGAAAAAAAGATTATCCATTTTATATCTAAATTTCCAAGTTTTTTACACACATGTTTAATGAAACGAAGCTTTGCGGGAATGCCAGCCTCCTTTACCAGTGAGTCCATTTTATCCTACATGTTACCTCATTTTTAGTTTTTCCTCAACATTTCATTTTTTCAGGTACTAATTATCTCACCCTCAGAAATATTTTCCGAACTATAAATACAATTGGGGGTCTTTCCCAGCTAATTTATAGTACATATGTGGATGTTGCGTATTCGTTGTTTTTGCCCTCAGTTATGTGGTCTTTAAGATCACTCAAGGATAATCGTTTTGAATTTTGGGTAAAGCTGATGCTATTACTGTAACAAAAAACATGACCATTTTTTTTTTTAATCTGGTTACTAAAAATGAAGATGGACAAAAATTACCCTCCTTGTAACGTGAAAATCCAACAATCTTCGGAGGACATTAATAGAGTTCATTCAGTGTTCCTTCAATCTGCACAATTTGTAGCTGTCATACACAACTATATGCCTACGGCGATGAGGAATAAAGTTATAAATGGTAATTAACTATATGTCTCGGTATTGTATTAGCGTACGAATTTTTTAGGTGAAAGTCAAATGTTTATCAATATCCCTTCTTACGAGATATGACAGTTTTGTCAGATTTTACCTAATAAAAAGTTATTTATGGTTTAGCAAGAACCGTTATAATATTATCATTTTTTACATTTAGTCAGGAGGCACGATGTAACTTTAAAATATTTCTGGTGCACAAAACAAAGAAAACTTATTCGACGTTTCTCGCTTGTTTAGGTGACCTACACATGAATTCAAATATATAATTTTTTTTATTCACCTCGGATGCCAGCTCCATGTATGTGTCAATCGATATGTTTTTATATGTTTCTTAGATGTAATTTTATCACCTTCAGAAATGTGTTATAAGTTTTAGAGATACTTGGGAGGGTGTAGCATTCATAGTTTAGTACACTTGTGGAAGTCGCATATTTAGTGATTTTGACCAAAAATAAGTTTATAAAGTCCTCATTCCTTGAATATAGTTCTGAACCTCCCCGATATCTGATACTTTTTCCTAATAATATATATTATTACCAATATGTAAAGAATTTTCTTCCAAAGATTAATTGCCTATCCGAGTCATTTTATGATGATAATTATGGACATTGACCACACGAACCATTATTATGCAAAAATATTCAATTTTTTATATGCCACTTGAAAACAGCTCGTAGAAAAAAATAATATCCCTTTTATATCTAAAATTTCAAGGTTTTTACACATCTCTAATGAATTTTTTTGATATCGGATATTCTCACCATAGAATATGCAATTGGGAGTGTCTCCAATATCATTTAGCATACATATGTGAAAGTTTCATATTCGGTGTTTTTGGCCTCAATTATGCGGTTATAAGGTCACTGTTTTGAAAGTTTTCAATTATGGCTAAAATGGATGCTTTTCCATACCACAAAACTTGACCAACATTTTTATCTGAAGTTACAACTACAAAAGAAGAAAAAAATGACTTTTCCTAACGAAAAAATCCAAACAATCTCCAGAGGATATTAATACTGTTCATTTAGTGTTAATTCAGCATGCACATTTTGTAGCTGTCATACACTACAACTATGTCTACGGCGATGAGGAATAAAGATATAAATGGTAATTAACTATATATATCTGTATTACATTAGTGTTTATATTTCCTTGTCTGAATTTCTACTTGAGAGTATCCTACTCACGACACATGACAGTTTTGACAGATTTTACTTAAGGAAATGTTGTTTATAGTTTGGCATGAACCTTCATAATGTGCAAATATTACCTTTTTTTTTTTTTTTTTTTTTTTTACATTTAATCAGGGGGCTCTATGCAATGTTAAAGTGCTTCTACTGCAGACAGCAAAAAATCATTCGACGTCTCTCGCTTTTTTTGGGTGACCCATCAATTCAAATATATTAATCTTATTCACCTCATATGCCAGCTCTATTTACATGTCGATCGATATCTTTTGACATGTTTAATAAATTTGATTTTTTCACTCTGGGATGTGTTCTGAGTTTGGGAAATTATTGGCATTGTCTTGCAATCATATTTGTGTGCATATGTGGAACTCGGATATTTAGCGATTTGCGATTTTGACTATCATTCCGGTAAAATAGTAATGAATTACCCCGATAGCGGATGCTATCAACCGTAACTAGTTCCCAGATGGAAGTACCTTTTATCTGTGAAGTCACGAGTAAGATGAGTTCAAAAAAAAAAAAAAATCGAAAATGATAAATTCAGTTAATCTCAGAATGGTATACACGTTAGTTGACTTCGATGTTTCTATAACCTGATATTTTAAAGACCCATGCTTACATGAGAAATAAATATTGTTGATAAATTTTATATCTGGGTACGGCTATTTAATTACTTTTTCCTTATGATATACACCTGATACACCAAATCAATTTTTTCGTTGAAGATTTATTGCCTTTCCGAGTAATTTTTATCTTGCTAAATATGAACACTAATATCACACGAACCATCATACTGGGAAAATATGGACAATAATATCACACGAACCATCATACTGGGAAAATATTCCATATTCTAAATTTGACCAGGTGGCTCTAGATGCCTCTTTAAAGCAATAGTTATACAGATAAAAGTAATATCCGTTTTATCTCAAATTTCAAAGTTTTATACAAATCTCTAATGAAACGAAACTAAATTGAAATGCCATTTTTCTTTTCCAGTGAGTCCATTTAATCCTAGGCCTTACCTCACTTAGACGTACCTGATTTTTTTTTTTTTTTTTCAAATACCGAATTATCTCAACCTCAGAAATGTTTCCTATATGGCGTGTCTCCAATCGAAATTTGAGTACATATTTGAAAGTTGCGTATTTGGTGTTTTTGCCCTCAATTATGCGGTTTTCAGGATCATAATGTATATTGTTAAACCAGATGCTTTTCAGTAACAGAGAACTTGACCATTTTTTTTAACTGGTTACATCTACAAATTAGAAAGATAAAAATGCCCTTCTTCCTATCGAAAACATCCAAACAATCTCAGGGGGACATTAGTATAGTTCATTCAGAGTTCCTTCATCCTCTACATTCTATAGCTATCATACACAACAGCTACGCCGATGAGGAAGAAAGTTATAATTGGTGTATATATTTTCTTGTATGAGAGTCAAAACCTAATCAATACTCCTTCTCACGAGGTATATCTCGGTATCGCACAGTATATATATTCTTGTATGAGCCAAAGCTAATCAATACTACTTCTCACGAGATATCACAATTTTGACAGATTTTACTTAAGGAAATGTTCTTTCTGGTGTAGCACGAACCTTCGTAATGTGCAAGTAATGATATATATATATATATATATATATATATATATATATATATATATATATATATATATATATATATATATATATATATATATATATATATATATATATATATATATATATATTTACATTTAGTCAGGAACCTCGATGTAATTTAAAAAGGTCTCTTCTGCAGACAATAAAAAATAATTCTAATTTTCTCGCACCTTCAGTTGACCTAAACTTCAATTAAATGTATTATCCTAATTCATCACAGATGCCAGCTCCACTTACGTATCAATCGATATCTTTTTATATGTTTTCTAAATCTGATTTTTTCACTCAGAAATATCTACTGAGTTTTCGATAAAATTGGGAGTGCCTCGCTATCAAATTTGAGTACATCTGGGTAACTCGCATATTTAGCGATTTTGACCAAAAATAAGATTATACAGCCAACATGATGGTGAAGTAGTTCTGAACAACCCGGATAGCTGATGCTATCACCCGTAATTAAGTCACAGTTGGCATTACCTTTTATCTGTGAAGTCACGAGAACACAGATAAGATTAGTTAAAAAAAAAATGCCAATAAACACAGATATAAATTAAGTTAATCTCAACATGGTAGTCTGTTCACGTCGACGTTTCTGTAACATGATATTTTGAAAACCCATCATGAACAATGTCTGCCTATATGAGGAACCAAGTATTGTTGATAAATTGTATATATCGGTTCGGCTATTTATTTACGTTTTCCTAAATATATATACCTAAACAATTTTGTCGTAAAAGATTTATTGCCTTTCCAAGTCATTTTACCTTGGTAAGTATGGACAATAATATCACACGAACCATCATACAACGATATTACAGTTTTTAAATTTGATCAAGAGTTTGAAAAGCCGCTTTAAAGCCATAGTTATACAGATTAAAAAAACATATCCCCTTTATCTCTAAATTTCCAAGTTTTTTACACATCTCTAATGAAACAAAACTATTAGGGAACTCCAATGAGTCCATTTCATCGGACGTTTTACCTCATGTACGTTTGTTCTTGACCTTTTCTTCAGATACCGAATTTTATCCTCAGAAATGTTTTCTGAACTATAAATACAATTGGGAGTTTTCCCAGATATTTTAGAGTTCATATGTGGAAGTTGAATATTCGGTGTTTTCGCCCTCAATATTTTAGGATCACTCAAGCATAATGATTATAAATTATGGCTAAAGCGGATGCTATTACCGTCACGAATAACGACCATTCTTTTTTAATCTGAACTTACAATTACAAATGAAGAAAGACAAAAATGACCCTGCTCGTAATGAAAAAACTCAAACAATCCAGAGAACATTAATACAGTTCATTCAATGTTCCTTCAGCCTGCACATTTTGTAGCTGTCATACACGTATGTCGACGAGGAATTAAGTTATAAAAGGTAATTAACAATTAACCTCGGTATTACATTAGTGTTTATATTTTCTTGTACTAATTTTTATGTGTCAAAATCTGATCAATATACCCTCTCACGAGGAATCACAGTTTTAACAGATTTAACCTAAGGAAATATGGTTTGTTGTGTAACAAAACTTTATCTGCAATTTTTTTTTTTTTTTATACCTTCAGTCAGAAGGCTCGATGTCATTTTAAAGTGCTTCTACGGCAGACAAGAAGGAATGCTCATTCGACTTTTCTTGCTTGTTTATATGAGCTCCACATCAATTCATGTTCATTTTTCTGAAACACCTCAGATGACAGTTTCATTTACGTCAGTCGATATCTTTTTATGTTTCCTATATGTGATTTTTTCACCCTGAGAAATGTTTTTAGTTTGGAAATATTTCGGAGTGTCTAGAATGAAATTTTAATATATAAGTATAAGTCGCCTATTTAACGAATTTTACCAAAAATAAGTTGATGCAGCCATCATTCCAATGAAAAACTTCTGAACTACCCCGATAGCGGATTCTATCAGCCGTATCTAGTTCACCGTTGGAACTACCTTTATCTGTGAAGTTAAGATTATGAATATTAAAAGAAAAGAAAATGCCAATAGGCTCATCGGAAATTATAAATTAAGGTAATTTTAGCATGGTAGACACATTAGTTCACGTAGACGCTCCTGTAGCCTAATATTTGGAAGACCCAACATGAACAATAAATATGCATTATGAAGAACAAATTATTGTTGATTAATAGTATCTCTCAGTACGGCTGAGTATTTACTTTTTCCTAATGATATATCTGATAACCAAAACAAAAACAATTTTCTTGTAAAATATTTATTGCTTTTTCGAGTCATTATACCGTTTAAATATAGACAATTATATCACGGTAACCATATACTATGAAAATATTCCATTTTTTAAATTTGATTTGGTGGCTCAAGATGATGGTTACAATACTCATGTAGAAAAAAAGATTATCCATTTTATATCTAAATTTCCAAGTTTTTTACACACATGTTTAATGAAACGAAGCTTTGCGGGAATGCCAGCCTCCTTTACCAGTGAGTCCATTTTATCCTACATGTTACCTCATTTTTAGTTTTTCCTCAACATTTCATTTTTTCAGGTACTAATTATCTCACCCTCAGAAATATTTTCCGAACTATAAATACAATTGGGGGTCTTTCCCAGCTAATTTATAGTACATATGTGGATGTTGCGTATTCGTTGTTTTTGCCCTCAGTTATGTGGTCTTTAAGATCACTCAAGGATAATCGTTTTGAATTTTGGGTAAAGCTGATGCTATTACTGTAACAAAAAACATGACCATTTTTTTTTTTAATCTGGTTACTAAAAATGAAGATGGACAAAAATTACCCTCCTTGTAACGTGAAAATCCAACAATCTTCGGAGGACATTAATAGAGTTCATTCAGTGTTCCTTCAATCTGCACAATTTGTAGCTGTCATACACAACTATATGCCTACGGCGATGAGGAATAAAGTTATAAATGGTAATTAACTATATGTCTCGGTATTGTATTAGCGTACGAATTTTTTAGGTGAAAGTCAAAAGCTTATCAATATCCCTTCTTACGAGATATGACAGTTTTGTCAGATTTTACCTAATAAAAAGTTATTTATGGTTTAGCAAGAACCGTTATAATATTATCATTTTTTACATTTAGTCAGGAGGCACGATGTAACTTTAAAATATTTCTGGTGCACAAAACAAAGAAAACTTATTCGACGTTTCTCGCTTGTTTAGGTGACCTACACATGAATTCAAATATATAATTTTTTTATTCACCTCGGATGCCAGGTCCATGTATGTGTCAATCGATATGTTTTTATATGTTTCTTAGATGTAATTTTATCACCTTCAGAAATGTGTTATAAGTTTTAGAGATACTTGGGAGGGTGTAGCATTCATAGTTTAGTACACTTGTGGAAGTCGCATATTTAGTGATTTTGACCAAAAATAAGTTTATAAAGTCCTCATTCCTTTAATATAGTTCTGAACCTCCCCGATATCTGATACTTTTTCCTAATAATATATATCATTACCAATATGTAAAGAATTTTCTTGCAAAAGATTAATTGCCTATCCGAGTCATTTTATGATGATAAATATGGACATTGACCACACGAACCATTATTATGCAAAAATATTCAATTTTTTATATGCCACTTGAAAACAGCTCGTAGAAAAAAATAATATCCCTTTTATATCTAAAATTTCAAGGTTTTTACACATCTCTATTGAATTTTTTTGATATCGGATATTCTCACCATAGAATATGCAATTGGGAGTGTCTCCAATATCATTTAGCATACATATGTGAAAGTTTCATATTCGGTGTTTTTGGCCTCAATTATGCGATTATAAGGTCACTGTTTTGAAAGTTTTCAATTATGGCTAAAATGGCTGCTTTTCCATACCACAAAACTTGACCAACATTTTTATCTGAAGTTACAACTACAAAAGAAGAAAAAAATGACTTTTCCTAACGAAAAAATCCAAACAATCTCCAGAGGATATTAATACTGTTCATTTAGTGTTAATTCAGCATGCACATTTTGTAGCTGTCATACACTACAACTATGTCTACGGCGATGAGGAATAAAGATATAAATGGTAATTAACTATATATATCTGTATTACATTAGTGTTTATATTTCCTTGTCTGAATTTCTACTTGAGAGTATCCTACTCACGACACATGACAGTTTTGACAGATTTTACTTAAGGAAATGTTGTTTATAGTTTGGCATGAACCTTCATAATGTGCAAATATTACCTTTTTTTTTTTTTTTTTTTTACATTTAATCAGGGGGCTCTATGCAATGTTAAAGTGCTTCTACTGCAGACAGCAAAAAATCATTCGACGTCTCTCGCTTTTTTTGGGTGACCCATCAATTCAAATATATTAATCTTATTCACCTCATATGCCAGCTCTATTTACATGTCGATCGATATCTTTTGACATGTTTAATAAATTTGATTTTTTCACTCTGGGATGTGTTCTGAGTTTGGGAAATTATTGGCATTGTCTTGCAATCATTTGTGTGCATATGTGGAACTCGGATATTTAGCGATTTGCGATTTTGACTATCATTCCGGTAAAATAGTAATGAATTACCCCGATAACGGATGCTATCAACCGTAACTAGTTCCCAGATGGAAGTACCTTTTATCTGTGAAGTCACGAGTAAGATGAGTTCAAAAAAAAAAAATCGAAAATGATAAATTCAGTTAATCTCAGAATGGTATACACGTTAGTTGACTTCGATGTTTCTATAACCTGATATTTTAAAGACCCATGCTTACATGAGAAATAAATATTGTTGATAAATTTTATATCTGGGTACGGCTATTTAATTACTTTTTCCTTATGATATACACCTGATACACCAAATCAATTTTCTCGTTGAAGATTTATTGCCTTTCCGAGTAATTTTATCTTGCTAAATATGGACACTAATATCACACGAACCATCATACTGGGAAAATATGGACAATAATATCACACGAACCATCATACTGGGAAAATATTCCATATTCTAAATTTGACCAGGTGGCTCTAGATGCCTCTTTAAAGCAATAGTTATACAGATAAAAGTAATATCCGTTTTATCTCAAATTTCAAAGTTTTATACAAATCTCTAATGAAACGAAACTAAATTGAAATGCCATTTTTCTTTTCCAGTGAGTCCATTTAATCCTAGGCCTTACCTCACTTAGACGTACCTGATTTTTTTTTTTTTTTTCAAATACCGAATTATCTCAACCTCAGAAATGTTTCCTATATGGCGTGTCTTCAATCGAAATTTGAGTACATATTTGAAAGTTGCGTATTTGGTGTTTTTGCCCTCAATTATGCGGTTTTCAGGATCATAATGTATATTGTTAAACTAGATGCTTTTCAGTAACAGAGAACTTGACCATTTTTTTTAACTGGTTACATCTACAAATTAGAAAGATAAAAATGCCCTTCTTCCTAGCGAAAACATCCAAACAATCTCAGGGGGACATTAGTATAATTCATTCAGAGTTCCTTCATCCTCTACATTCTATAGCTATCATACACAACACCTACGCCGATGAGGAAGAAAGTTATAATTGGTGTATATATTTTCTTGTATGAGAGTCAAAACCTAATCAATACTCCTTCTCACGAGGTATATCTCGGTATCGCACAGTATATATATTCTTGTATGAGCCAAAGCTAATCAATACTACTTCTCACGAGATATAACAATTTTGACAGATTTTACTTAAGGAAATGTTCTTTCTGGTGTAGCACGAACCTTCGTAATGTGCAAGTAATGATATATATATATATATATATATATATATATATATATATATATATATATATATATATAGATATATATATATATATATATATATATATATATTATTGTCCATACTTACCAAGGTAAAATGACTTGGAAAGACAATAAATCTTTTACGACAAAATTGTTTAGGTATATATATTTAGGAAAACGTAAATAAATAGCCGAACCGATATATACAATTTATCAACAATACTTGGTTCCTCATATAGGCAGACATTGTTCATGATGGGTTTTCAAAATATCATGTTACAGAAACGTCGACGTGAACAGACTATGTTGAGATTAACTTAATTTATATCTGTGTTTATTGGCATTTTTTTTTTTTAAACTAATCTTATTTGTGTACTCGTGACTTCACAGATAAAAGGTAATTCCAACTGTGACTTAATTACGGGTGATAGCATCAGCTATCCGGGTTGTTCAGAACTACTTCACCATAATGTTGGCTGTATAATCTTATTTTTGGTCAAAATCGCTAAATATGCGAGTTACCCAGATGTACTCAAATTTGATAGCGAGGCACTCCCAATTTTATCGAAAACTCAGTAGATATTTCTGAGTGAAAAAATCAGATTTAGAAAACATATAAAAAGATATCGATTGATACGTAAGTGGAGCTGGCATCTGTGATTTAATTGAAGTTTAGGTCAACTGAAGGTGCGAGAAAATTAGAATTATTTTTTATTGTCTGCAGAAGAGACACTTTTAAGTTACATCGAGGTTCCTGACTAAATGTAAATATATATATATATATATATATATATATATATATATATATATATATATATATATATATATATATATATATCATTACTTGCACATTTCGAAGGTTCGTGCTACACCAGAAAGAACATTTCCTTAAGTAAAATCTGTCAAAATTGTGATATCTCGTGAGAAGTAGTATTGATTAGCTTTGGCTCATACAAGAATATATATACTGTGCGATACCGAGATATACCTCGTGAGAAGGAGTATTGATTAGGTTTTGACATACAAAAAAATATATACACCAATTATAACTTTCTTCCTCATCGGCGTAGCTGTTGTGTATGATAGCAATAGAATGTAGAGGATGAAGGAACTCTGAATGAACTATACTAATGTCCCCCTGAGATTGTTTGGATGTTTTCGCTAGGAAGAAGGGCATTTTTGTCTTTCTAATTTGTAGATGTAACCAGTTAAAAAAAATGGTCAAGTTCTCTGTTACTGAAAAGCATCTGGTTTAACAATATACATTATGATCCTGAAAACCGCATAATTGAGGGCAAAAACACCAAATACGCAACTTTCAAATATGTACTCAAATTTCGATTGGAGACACGCCATATAGGAAACATTTCTGAGGTTGAGATAATTCGGTATTTGAAAAAAAAAAAAATCAGGTACGTCTAAGTGAGGTAACGCCTAGGATTAAATGGACTCACTGGTAAAGAAAACTGGCATTTCAATTTAGTTTCGTTTCATTAGAGATTTGTATAAAACTTTGAAATTTGAGATAAAACGGATATTACTTTTATCTGTATAACTATTGCTTTAAAGAGGCATCTAGAGCCACCTGGTCAAATTTAGAATATGGAATATTTTCCCAGTATGATGGTTCGTGTGATATTATTGTCCATATTTTCCCAGTATGATGGTTCGTGTGATATTATTGTCCATATTTAGCAAGATAAAATTACTCGGAAAGGCAATAAATCTTCAACGAGAAAATTGATTTGGTGTATCAGGTGTATATCATAAGGAAAAAGTAATTAAATAGCCGTACCCAGATATAAAATTTATCAACAATATTTATTTCTCATGTAAGCATGGGTCTTTAAAATATCAGGTTATAGAAACATCGAAGTCAACTAACGTGTATACCATGCTGAGATTAACTGAATTTATCATTTTCGATTTTTTTTTTTTTTTTGAACTCATATTACTCGTGACTTCACAGATAAAAGGTACTTCCATCTGGGAACTAGTTACGGTTGATAGCATCCGCTATCGGGGTAATTCATTACTATTTTACCGGAATGATAGTCAAAATCGCAAATCGCTAAATATCCGAGTTCCACATATGCACACAAATATGATTGCAAGACAATGCCAATAATTTCCCAAACTCAGAACACATCCCAGAGTGAAAAAATCAAATTTATTAAACATGTCAAAAGATATCGATCGACATGTAAATAGAGCTGGCATATGAGGTGAATAAGATTAATATATTTGAATTGATGGGTCACCCAAAAAAAGCGAGAGACGTCGAATGATTATTTGTTGTCTGCAGAAGAAGCATTTTAACATTATATAGAGCCCCCTGACTAAATGTAAAAAAAAAAAAAAAAAAAAGGTAATATTTGCACATTATGAAGGTTCATGCCAAACTATAAACAACATTTCCTTAAGTAAAATCTGTCAAAACTGTCATGTGTCGTGAGTAGGATACTCTCAAGTAGAAATTCAGACAAGGAAATATAAACACTAATGTAATACAGATATATATAGTTAATTACCATTTATATCTTTATTCCTCATCGCCGTAGACATAGTTGTAGTGTATGACAGCTACAAAATGTGCATGCTGAATTAACACTAAATGAACAGTATTAATATCCTCTGGAGATTGTTTGGATTTTTTCGTTAGGAAAAGTCATTTTTTTCTTCTTTTGTAGTTGTAACTTCAGATAAAAATGTTGGTCAAGTTTTGTGGTATGGAAAAGCATCCATTTTAGCCATAATTGAAAACTTTCAAAACAGTGACCTTATAACCGCATAATTGAGGCCAAAAACACCGAATATGAAACTTTCACATATGTATGCTAAATGATATTGGAGACACTCCCAATTGCATATTCTATGGTGAGAATATCCGATATCAAAAAAATTCATTAGAGATGTGTAAAAACCTTGAAATTTTAGATATAAAAGGGATATTATTTTTTTCTACGAGCGGTTTTCAAGTGGCATATAAAAAATTGAATATTTTTGCATAATAATGGTTCGTGTGGTCAATGTCCATATTTATCATCATAAAATGACTCGGATAGGCAATTAATCTTTTGCAAGAAAATTCTTTACATATTGGTAATGATATATATTATTAGGAAAAAGTATCAGATATCGGGGAGGTTCAGAACTATATTAAAGGAATGAGGACTTTATAAACTTATTTTTGGTCAAAATCACTAAATATGCGACTTCCACAAGTGTACTAAACTATGAATGCTACACCCTCCCAAGTATCTCTAAAACTTATAACACATTTCTGAAGGTGATAAAATTACATCTAAGAAACATATAAAAACATATCGATTGACACATACATGGAGCTGGCATCCGAGGTGAATAAAAAAATTATATATTTGAATTCATGTGTAGGTCACCTAAACAAGCGAGAAACGTCGAATAAGTTTTCTTTGTTTTGTGCACCAGAAATATTTTAAAGTTACATCGTGCCTCCTGACTAAATGTAAAAAATGATAATATTATAACGGTTCTTGCTAAACCATAAATAACTTTTTATTAGGTAAAATCTGACAAAACTGTCATATCTCGTAAGAAGGGATATTGATAAGCTTTTGACTTTCACCTAAAAAAATTCGTACGCTAATACAATACCGAGACATATAGTTAATTACCATTTATAACTTTATTCCTCATCGCCGTAGGCATATAGTTGTGTATGACAGCTACAAATTGTGCAGATTGAAGGAACACTGAATGAACTCTATTAATGTCCTCCGAAGATTGTTGGATTTTCACGTTACAAGGAGGGTAATTTTTGTCCATCTTCATTTTTAGTAACCAGATTAAAAAAAAAAATGGTCATGTTTTTTGTTACAGTAATAGCATCAGCTTTACCCAAAATTCAAAACGATTATCCTTGAGTGATCTTAAAGACCACATAACTGAGGGCAAAAACAACGAATACGCAACATCCACATATGTACTATAAATTAGCTGGGAAAGACCCCCAATTGTATTTATAGTTCGGAAAATATTTCTGAGGGTGAGATAATTAGTACCTGAAAAAATGAAATGTTGAGGAAAAACTAAAAATGAGGTAACATGTAGGATAAAATGGACTCACTGGTAAAGGAGGCTGGCATTCCCGCAAAGCTTCGTTTCATTAAACATGTGTGTAAAAAACTTGGAAATTTAGATATAAAATGGATAATCTTTTTTTCTACATGAGTATTGTAACCATCATCTTGAGCCACCAAATCAAATTTAAAAAATGGAATATTTTCATAGTATATGGTTACCGTGATATAATTGTCTATATTTAAACGGTATAATGACTCGAAAAAGCAATAAATATTTTACAAGAAAATTGTTTTTGTTTTGGTTATCAGATATATCATTAGGAAAAAGTAAATACACAGCCGTACTGAGAGATACTATTAATCAACAATAATTTGTTCTTCATAATGCATATTTATTGTTCATGTTGGGTCTTCCAAATATTAGGCTACAGGAGCGTCTACGTGAACTAATGTGTCTACCATGCTAAAATTACCTTAATTTATAATTTCCGATGAGCCTATTGGCATTTTCTTTTCTTTTAATATTCATAATCTTAACTTCACAGATAAAGGTAGTTCCAACGGTGAACTAGATACGGCTGATAGAATCCGCTATCGGGGTAGTTCAGAAGTATTTCATTGGAATGATGGCTGCATAAACTTATTTTTGGTAAAATTCGTTAAATAGGCGACTTATACTTATATATTAAAATTTCATTCTAGACACTCCGAAATATTTCCAAACTAAAAACCTTTCTCAGGGTGAAAAAATCACATATAGGAAACATAAAAAGATATCGACTGACGTAAATGAAACTGTCATCTGAGGTGTTTCAGAAAAATGAACATGAATTGATGTGGAGCTCATATAAACAAGCAAGAAAAGTCGAATGAGCATTCCTTCTTGTCTGCCGTAGAAGCACTTTAAAATGACATCGAGCCTTCTGACTGAAGGTATAAAAAAAAAAAAAATTGCAGATAAAGTTTTGTTACACAACAAACCATATTTCCTTAGGTGAAATCTGTCAAAACTGTGATTCCTCGTGAGAGGGTATATTGATCAGATTTTGACACATAAAAATTAGTACAAGAAAATATAAACACTAATGTAATACCGAGGTTAATTGTTAATTACCTTTTATAACTTAATTCCTCGTCGACATACGTGTATGACAGCTACAAAATGTGCAGGCTGAAGGAACATTGAATGAACTGTATTAATGTTCTCTGGATTGTTTGAGTTTTTTCATTACGAGCAGGGTCATTTTTGTCTTTCTTCATTTGTAATTGTAAGTTCAGATTAAAAAAGAATGGTCGTTATTCGTGACGGTAATAGCATCCGCTTTAGCCATAATTTATAACCATTATGCTTGAGTGATCCTAAAATATTGAGGGCGAAAACACCGAATATTCAACTTCCACATATGAACTCTAAAATATCTGGGAAAAACTCCCAATTGTATTTATAGTTCAGAAAACATTTCTGAGGATAAAATTCGGTATCTGAAGAAAAGGTCAAGAACAAACGTACATGAGGTAAAACGTCCGATGAAATGGACTCATTGGAGTTCCCTAATAGTTTTGTTTCATTAGAGATGTGTAAAAAACTTGGAAATTTAGAGATAAAGGGGATATGTTTTTTTAATCTGTATAACTATGGCTTTAAAGCGGCTTTTCAAACTCTTGATCAAATTTAAAAACTGTAATATCGTTGTATGATGGTTCGTGTGATATTATTGTCCATACTTACCAAGGTAAAATGACTTGGAAAGGCAATAAATCTTTTACGACAAAATTGTTTAGGTATATATATTTAGGAAAACGTAAATAAATAGCCGAACCGATATATACAATTTATCAACAATACTTGGTTCCTCATATAGGCAGACATTGTTCATGATGGGTTTTCAAAATATCATGTTACAGAAACGTCGACGTGAACAGACTACCATGTTGAGATTAACTTAATTTATATCTGTGTTTATTGGCATTTTTTTTTTTTAAACTAATCTTATCTGTGTACTCGTGACTTCACAGATAAAAGGTAATTCCAACTGTGACTTAATTACGGGTGATAGCATCAGCTATCCGGGTTGTTCAGAACTACTTAACCATAATGTTGGCTGTATAATCTTATTTTTGGTCAAAATCGCAAAATATTCGAGTTACCCAGATGTACTCAAATTTGATAGCGAGGCACTCCCAATTTTATCGAAAAATCAGTAGATATTTCTGAGTGAAAAAATCAGATTTAGAAAACATATAAAAAGATATCGATTGATACGTAAGTGGAGCTGGCATCTGTGATGAATAAGGATAATACATTTAATTGAAGTTTAGGTCAACTGAAGGTGCGAGAAAATTAGAATTATTTTTATTGTCTGCAGAAGAGACACTTTTAAGTTACATCGAGGTTCCTGACTGAATGTAAATATATATATATATATATATATATATATATATATATATATATATATATATATATATATATATATATATATATATATATATATATATATATCATTACTTGCACATTTCGAAGGTTCGTGCTACACCAGAAAGAACATTTCTTTAAGTAAAATCTGTCAAAATTGCGATATCTCGTGAGAAGTAGTATTGATTAGCTTTTGACTCATACAAGAATATATATACTGTGCGATACCGAGATATACCTCGTGAGAAGGAGTATTGATTAGGTTTTGACTCTCATATAAGAAAATATATACACCAATTATAACTTTCTTCCTCATCGGCGTAGTTGTTGTGTATGATAGCTATAGAATGTAGAGGATGAAGGAACTCTGAATGAACTATACTAATGTCCCCCTGAGATTGTTTGGATGTTTTCGCTAGGAAGAAGGGCATTTTTGTCTTTCTAATTTGTAGATGTAACCAGTTAAAAAAAATGGTCAAGTTCTCTGTTACTGAAAAGCATCTGGATTAACAATATACATTATGATCCTGAAAACCGCATAATTGAGGGCAAAAACACCAAATACGCAACTTTCACATATGTACTCAAATTTCGATTGGAGACACGCCATATAGGAAACATTTCTGAGGTTGAGATAATTCGGTATTTGAAAAAAAAAAAAAATCAGGTACGTCTAAGTGAGGTAACGCCTAGGATTAAATGGACTCACTGGTAAAGAAAACTGGCATTTCAATTTAGTTTCGTTTCCTTAGAGATTTGTATAAAACTTTGAAATTTGAGATAAAACGGATATTACTTTTATCTGTATAACTATTGCTTTAAAGAGGCATCTAGAGCCACTTGGTCAAATTTAGAATATGGAATATTTTCCCAGTATGATGGTTCGTGTGATATTATTGTGCATATTTTCCCAGTATGATGGTTCGTGTGATATTATTGTCCATATTTAGCAAGATAAAATTACTCGGAAAGGCAATAAATCTTCAACGAGAAAATTGATTTGGTGTATCAGGTGTATATCATAAGGAAAAAGTAATTAAACAGCCGTACCCAGATATAAAATTTATCAACAATATTTATTTCTCATGTAAGCATGGGTCTTTAAAATATCAGGTTATAGAAACATCGAAGTCAACTAACGTGTATACCATGCTGAGATTAACTGAATTTTTCATTTCTTTTTTTTTTTTTTTGAACTCATCTTACTCGTGACTTCACAGATAAAAGGTACTTCCATCTGGGAACTAGTTACGGTTGATAGCATCCGCTATCGGGGTAATTCATTACTATTTTACCGGAATGATAGTCAAAATCGCAAATCGCTAAATATCCGAGTTCCACATATGCACACAAATATGATTGCAAGACAATGCCAATAATTTCCCAAACTCAGAACACATCCCAGAGTGAAAAAATCAAATTTATTAAACATGTCAAAAGATATCGATCGACATGTAAATAGAGCTGGCATATGAGGTGAATAAGATTAATATATTTGAATTGATGGGTCACCCAAAAAAAGCGAGAGACGTCGAATGATTATTTGTTGTCTGCAGTAGAAGCACTTTAACATTACATAGAGCCCCCTGATTAAATGTAAAAAAAAAAAAAAAAAAAAAAAAAGGTAATATTTGCACATTATGAAGGTTCATGCCAAACTATAAACAACATTTCCTTAAGTAAAATCTGTCAAAACTGTCATGTGTCGTGAGTAGGATACTCTCAAGTAGAAATTCAGACAAGGAAATATAAACACTAATGTAATACAGATATATATAGTTAATTACCATTTATATCTTTATTCCTCATCGCCGTAGACATAGTTGTAGTGTATGACAGCTACAAAATGTGCATGCTGAATTAACACTAAATGAACAGTATTAATATCCTCTGGAGATTGTTTGGATTTTTTCGTTAGGAAAAGTCATTTTTTCTTCTTTTGTAGTTGTAACTTCAGATAAAAATGTTGGTCAAGTTTTGTGGTATGGAAAAGCATCCATTTTAGCCATAATTGAAAACTTTCAAAACAGTGACCTTATAACCGCATAATTGAGGCCAAAAACACCGAATATGAAACTTTCACATATGTATGCTAAATGATATTGGAGACACTCCCAATTGCATATTCTATGGTGAGAATATCCGATATCAAAAAAATTCATTAGAGATGTGTAAAAACCTTGAAATTTTAGATATAAAAGGGATATTATTTTTTTCTACGAGCGGTTTTCAAGTGGCATATAAAAAATTGAATATTTTTGCATAATAATGGTTCGTGTGGTCAATGTCCATATTTATCATCATAAAATGACTCGGATAGGCAATTAATCTTTTGCAAGAAAATTCTTTACATATTGGTAATGATATATATTATTAGGAAAAAGTATCAGATATCGGGGAGGTTCAGAACTATATTAAAGGAATGAGGACTTTATAAACTTATTTTTGGTCAAAATCACTAAATATGCGACTTCCACAAGTGTACTAAACTATGAATGCTACACCCTCCCAAGTATCTCTAAAACTTATAACACATTTCTGAAGGTGATAAAATTACATCTAAGAAACATATAAAAACATATCGATTGACACATACATGGAGCTGGCATCCGAGGTGAATAAAAAATTATATATTTGAATTCATGTGTAGGTCACCTAAACAAGCGAGAAACGTCGAATAAGTTTTCTTTGTTTTGTGCACCAGAAATATTTTAAAGTTACATCGTGCCTCCTGACTAAATGTAAAAAATGATAATATTATAACGGTTCTTGCTAAACCATAAATAACTTTTTATTAGGTAAAATCTGACAAAACTGTCATATCTCGTAAGAAGGGATATTGATAAGCTTTTGACTTTCACCTAAAAATTCGTACGCTAATACAATACCGAGACATATAGTTAATTACCATTTATAACTTTATTCCTCATCGCCGTAGGCATATAGTTGTGTATGACAGCTACAAATTGTGCAGATTGAAGGAACACTGAATGAACTCTATTAATGTCCTCCGAAGATTGTTGGATTTTCACGTTACAAGGAGGGTAATTTTTGTCCATCTTCATTTTTAGTAACCAGATTAAAAAAAAAAATGGTCATGTTTTTTGTTACAGTAATAGCATCAGCTTTACCCAAAATTCAAAACGATTATCCTTGAGTGATCTTAAAGACCACATAACTGAGGGCAAAAACAACGAATACGCAACATCCACATATGTACTATAAATTAGCTGGGAAAGACCCCCAATTGTATTTATAGTTCGGAAAATATTTCTGAGGGTGAGATAATTAGTACCTGAAAAAATGAAATGTTGAGGAAAAACTAAAAATGAGGTAACATGTAGGATAAAATGGACTCACTGGTAAAGGAGGCTGGCATTCCCGCAAAGCTTCGTTTCATTAAACATGTGTGTAAAAAACTTGGAAATTTAGATATAAAATGGATAATCTTTTTTTCTACATGAGTATTGTAACCATCATCTTGAGCCACCAAATCAAATTTATAAAATGGAATATTTTCATAGTATATGGTTACCGTGATATAATTGTCTATATTTAAACGGTATAATGACTCGAAAAAGCAATAAATATTTTACAAGAAAATTGTTTTTGTTTTGGTTATCAGATATATATCATTAGGAAAAAGTAAATACACAGCCGTACTGAGAGATACTATTAATCAACAATAATTTGTTCTTCATAATGCATATTTATTGTTCATGTTGGGTCTTCCAAATATTAGGCTACAGGAGCGTCTACGTGAACTAATGTGTCTACCATGCTAAAATTACCTTAATTTATAATTTCCGATGAGCCTATTGGCATTTTCTTTTCTTTTAATATTCATAATCTTAACTTCACAGATAAAGGTAGTTCCAACGGTGAACTAGATACGGCTGATAGAATCCGCTATCGGGGTAGTTCAGAAGTTTTTCATTGGAATGATGGCTGCATAAACTTATTTTTGGTAAAATTCGTTAAATAGGCGACTTATACTTATATATTAAAATTTCATTCTAGACACTCCGAAATATTTCCAAACTAAAAACATTTCTCAGGGTGAAAAAATCACATATAGGAAACATAAAAAGATATCGACTGACGTAAATGAAACTGTCATCTGAGGTGTTTCAGAAAAATGAACATGAATTGATGTGGAGCTCATATAAACAAGCAAGAAAAGTCGAATGAGCATTCCTTCTTGTCTGCCGTAGAAGCACTTTAAAATGACATCGAGCCTTCTGACTGAAGGTATAAAAAAAAAAAAAAATTGCAGATAAAGTTTTGTTACACAACAAACCATATTTCCTTAGGTGAAATCTGTTAAAACTGTGATTCCTCGTGAGAGGGTATATTGATCAGATTTTGACACATAAAAATTAGTACAAGAAAATATAAACACTAATGTAATACCGAGGTTAATTGTTAATTACCTTTTATAACTTAATTCCTCGTCGACATACGTGTATGACAGCTACAAAATGTGCAGGCTGAAGGAACATTGAATGAACTGTATTAATGTTCTCTGGATTGTTTGAGTTTTTTCATTACGAGCAGGGTCATTTTTGTCTTTCTTCATTTGTAATTGTAAGTTCAGATTAAAAAAGAATGGTCGTTATTCGTGACGGTAATAGCATCCGCTTTAGCCATAATTTATAACCATTATGCTTGAGTGATCCTAAAATATTGAGGGCGAAAACACCGAATATTCAACTTCCACATATGAACTCTAAAATATCTGGGAAAAACTCCCAATTGTATTTATAGTTCAGAAAACATTTCTGAGGATAAAATTCGGTATCTGAAGAAAAGGTCAAGAACAAACGTACATGAGGTAAAACGTCCGATGAAATGGACTCATTGGAGTTCCCTAATAGTTTTGTTTCATTAGAGATGTGTAAAAAACTTGGAAATTTAGAGATAAAGGGGATATGTTTTTTTAATCTGTATAACTATGGCTTTAAAGCGGCTTTTCAAACTCTTGATCAAATTTAAAAACTGTAATATCGTTGTATGATGGTTCGTGTGATATTATTGTCCATACTTACCAAGGTAAAATGAC
Source organism: Coenobita brevimanus (assembly GCF_032717465.1). Lineage (NCBI taxonomy): Eukaryota > Metazoa > Arthropoda > Malacostraca > Decapoda > Coenobitidae > Coenobita > Coenobita brevimanus. The sequence goes on along the minus strand of NC_136976.1, from coordinate 30,987,556 downwards.
TTGGAAAGGCAATAAATCTTTTACGACAAAATTGTTTAGGTATATATATTTAGGAAAACGTAAATAAATAGCCGAACCGATATATACAATTTATCAACAATACTTGGTTCCTCATATAGGCAGACATTGTTCATGATGGGTTTTCAAAATATCATGTTACAGAAACGTCGACGTGAACAGACTACCATGTTGAGATTAACTTAATTTATATCTGTGTTTATTGGCATTTTTTTTTTTTTAACTAATCTTATCTGTGTTCTCGTGACTTCACAGATAAAAGGTAATGCCAACTGTGACTTAATTACGGGTGATAGCATCAGCTATCCGGGTTGTTCAGAACTACTTCACCATCATGTTGGCTGTATAATCTTATTTTTGGTCAAAATCGCTAAATATGCGAGTTACCCAGATGTACTCAAATTTGATAGCGAGGCACTCCCAATTTTATCGAAAACTCAGTAGATATTTCTGAGTGAAAAAATCAGATTTAGAAAACATATAAAAAGATATCGATTGATACGTAAGTGGAGCTGGCATCTGTGATGAATAAGGATAATACATTTAATAGAAGTTTAGGTCAACTGAAGGTGCGAGAAAATTAGAATTAATTTTTATTGTCTGCAGAAGAGACACTTTTAAGTTACCTCGAGGTTCCTGACTAAATGTATATATATATATATATATATATATATATATATATATATATATATATATATCATTACTTGCACATTACGAAGGTTCGTGCTACACCAGAAAGAACATTTCCTTAAGTAAAATCTGTCAAAATTGTGATATCTCGTGAGAAGTAGTATTGATTAGCTTTGGCTCATACAAGAATATATATACTGTGCGATACCGAGATATACCTCGTGAGAAGGAGTATTGATTAGGTTTTGACTCTCATACAAGAAAATATATACACCAATTATAACTTTCTTCCTCATCGGCGTAGCTGTTGTGTATGATAGCTATAGAATGTAGAGGATGAAGGAACTCTGAATGAACTATACTAATGTCCCCCTGAGATTGTTTGGATGTTTTCGCTAGGAAGAAGGGCATTTTTATCTTTCTAATTTGTAGATGTAACCAGTTAAAAAAAATGGTCAAGTTCTCTGTTACTGAAAAGCATCTGGTTTAACAATATACATTATGATCCTGAAAACCGCATAATTGAGGGCAAAAACACCAAATACGCAACTTTCAAATATGTACTCAAATTTCGATTGGAGACACGCCATATAGGAAACATTTCTGAGGTTGAGATAATTCGGTATTTGAAAAAAAAAAAAAAATCAGGTACGTCTAAGTGAGGTAACGCCTAGGATTAAATGGACTCACTGGTAAAGAAAAATGGCATTTCAATTTAGTTTCGTTTCATTAGAGATTTGTATAAAACTTTGAAATTTGAGATAAAACGGATATTACTTTTATCTGTATAACTATTGCTTTAAAGAGGCATCTAGAGCCACCTGGTCAAATTTAGAATATGGAATATTTTCCCAGTATGATGGTTCGTGTGATATTATTGTCCATATTTTCCCAGTATGATGGTTCGTGTGATATTAGTGTCCATATTTAGCAAGATAAAATTACTCGGAAAGGCAATAAATCTTCAACGAGAAAATTGATTTGGTGTATCAGGTGTATATCATAAGGAAAAAGTAATTAAATAGCCGTACCCAGATATAAAATTTATCAACAATATTTATTTCTCATGTAAGCATGGGTCTTTAAAATATCAGGTTATAGAAACATCGAAGTCAACTAACGTGTATACCATTCTGAGATTAACTGAATTTATCATTTTCGATTTTTTTTTTTTTTGAACTCATCTTACTCGTGACTTCACAGATAAAAGGTACTTCCATCTGGGAACTAGTTACGGTTGATAGCATCCGCTATCGGGGTAATTCATTACTATTTTACCGGAATGATAGTCAAAATCGCAAATCGCTAAATATCCGAGTTCCACATATGCACACAAATATGATTGCAAGACAATGCCAATAATTTCCCAAACTCAGAACACATCCCAGAGTGAAAAAATCAAATTTATTAAACATGTCAAAAGATATCGATCGACATGTAAATAGAGCTGGCATATGAGGTGAATAAGATTAATATATTTGAATTGATGGGTCACCCAAAAAAAGCGAGAGACGTCGAATGATTTTTTGCTGTCTGCAGTAGAAGCACTTTAACATTACATAGAGCCCCCTGATTAAATGTAAAAAAAAAAAAAAAAAAAAAAAGGTAATATTTGCACATTATGAAGGTTCATGCCAAACTATAAACAACATTTCCTTAAGTAAAATCTGTCAAAACTGTCATGTGTCGTGAGTAGGATACTCTCAAGTAGAAATTCAGACAAGGAAATATAAACACTAATGTAATACAGATATATATAGTTAATTACCATTTATATCTTTATTCCTCATCGCCGTAGACATAGTTGTAGTGTATGACAGCTACAAAATGTGCATGCTGAATTAACACTAAATGAACAGTATTAATATCCTCTGGAGATTGTTTGGATTTTTTCGTTAGGAAAAGTCATTTTTTTCTTCTTTTGTAGTTGTAACTTCAGATAAAAATGTTGGTCAAGTTTTGTGGTATGGTAAAGCATCCATTTTAGCCATAATTGAAAACTTTCAAAACAGTGACCTTATAACCGCATAATTGAGGCCAAAAACACCGAATATGCAACTTTCACATATGTATGCTAAATGATATTGGAGACACTCCCAATTGCAGATTCTATGGTGAGAATATCCGATATCAAAAAAATTCATTAGAGATGTGTAAAAACCTTGAAATTTTAGATATAAAAGGGATATTATTTTTTTCTACGAGCGGTTTTCGTGGCATATAAAAAATTGAATATTTTTGCATAATAATGGTTCGTGTGGTCAATGTCCATATTTATCATCATAAAATGACTCGGATAGGCAATTAATCTTTTGCAAGAAAATTCTTTACATATTGGTAATGATATATATTATTAGGAAAAAGTATCAGATATCGGGGAGGTTCAGAACTATATTAAAGGAATGAGGACTTTATAAACTTATTTTTGGTCAAAATCACTAAATATGCGACTTCCACAAGTGTACTAAACTATGAATGCTACACCCTCCCAAGTATTTCTAAAACTTATAACACATTTCTGAAGGTGATAAAATTACATCTAAGAAACATATAAAAACATATCGATTGACACATACATGGAGCTGGCATCCGAGGTGAATAAAAAAATTATATATTTGAATTCATGTGTAGGTCACCTAAACAAGCGAGAAACGTCGAATAAGTTTTCTTTGTTTTGTGCACCAGAAATATTTTAAAGTTACATCGTGCCTCCTGACTAAATGTAAAAAATGATAATATTATAACGGTTCTTGCTAAACCATAAATAACTTTTCATTAGGTAAAATCTGACAAAACTGTCATATCTCGTAAGAAGGGATATTGATAAGCTTTTGACTTTCACCTAAAAAATTCGTACGCTAATACAATACCGAGACATATAGTTAATTACCATTTATAACTTTATTCCTCATCGCCGTAGGCATATAGTTGTGTATGACAGCTACAAATTGTGCAGATTGAAGGAACACTGAATGAACTCTATTAATGTCCTCCGAAGATTGTTGGATTTTCACGTTACAAGGAGGGTAATTTTTGTCCATCTTCATTTTTAGTAACCAGATTAAAAAAAAAAATGGTCATGTTTTTTGTTACAGTAATAGCATCAGCTTTACCCAAAATTCAAAACGATTATCCTTGAGTGATCTTAAAGACCACATAACTGAGGGCAAAAACAACGAATACGCAACATCCACATATGTACTATAAATTAGCTGGGAAAGACTCCCAATTGTATTTATAGTTCGGAAAATATTTCTGAGGGTGAGATAATTAGTACCTGAAAAAATGAAATGTTGAGGAAAAACTAAAAATGAGGTAACACGTAGGATAAAATGGACTCACTGGTAAAGGAGGCTGGCATTCCCGCAAAGCTTCGTTTCATTAAACATGTGTGTAAAAAACTTGGAAATTTAGATATAAAATGGATATTCTTTTTTTCTACATGAGTGTTGTAACCAGCATCTTGAGCCACCAAATCAAATTTTAAAAATGGAATATTTTCATAGTATATGGTTACCGTGATATAACTGTCTGTATTTAAACGGTATAATGACTCGAAAAAGCAATAAATATTTTACAAGAAAATTGTTTTTGTTTTGGTTATCAGATATATATGATTAGGAAAAAGTAAATACACAGCCGTACTGAGAGATACTATTAATCAACAATAATTTGTTCTTCATAATGCATATTTATTGTTCATGTTGGGTCTTCCAAATATTAGGCTACAGGAGCGTCTACGTGAACTAATGTGTCTACCATGCTAAAATTACCTTAATTTATAATTTCCGATGAGCCTATTGGCATTTTCTTTTCTTTTAATATTCATAATCTTAACTTCACAGATAAAGGTAGTTCCAACGGTGAACTAGATACGGCTGATAGAATCCGCTATCGGGGTAGTTCAGAAGTATTTCATTGGAATAATGGCTGCATAAACTTATTTTTGGTCAAATTCGCTAAATAGGCGACTTATACTTATATATTAAAATTTCATTCTAGACACTCCGAAATATTTCCAAACTAAAAACCTTTCTCAGGGTGAAAAAATCACATATAGGAAACATAAAAAGATATCGACTGACGTAAATGAAACTCATCTGAGGTGTTTCAGAAAAATGAACATGAATTGATGTGGAGCTCATATAAACAAGCAAGAAAAGTCGAATGAGCATTCCTTCTTGTCTGCCGTAGAAGCACTTTAAAATAACATCGAGCCTTCTGACTGAAGGTATAAAAAAAAAAAAATTGCACATAAAGTTTTGTTACACAACAAACCATACTTCCTTAGGTGAAATCTGTCAAAACTGTGATTCCTCGTGAGAGGGTATATTCATGAGATTTTGACACCTAAAAATTAATACAAGAAAATATAAACACTAATGTAATACCGAGGTTAATTGTTAATTACCTTTTATAACTTAATTCCTCGTCGACATACGTGTATGACAGCTACAAAATGTGCAGGCTGAAGGAACATTGAATGAACTGTATTAATGTTCTCTGGATTGTTTGAGTTTTTTCATTACGAGCAGGGTCATTTTTGTCTTTCTTCATTTGTAATTGTAAGTTCAGATTAAAAAAGAATGGTCGTTATTCGTGACGGTAATAGCATCCGCTTTAGCCATAATTTATAACCATTATGCTTGAGTGATCCTAAAATATTGAGGGCGAAAACACCGAATATTCAACTTCCACATATGAACTCTAAAATATCTGGGAAAAACTCCCAATTGTATTTATAGTTCAGAAAACATTTCTGAGGATAAAATTCGGTATCTGAAGAAAAGGTCAAGAACAAACGTACATGAGGTAAAACGTCCGATGAAATGGACTCATTGGCGTTCCCTAATAGTTTTGTTTCATTAGAGATGTGTAAAAAACTTGGAAATTTAGAGATAAAGGGGATATGTTTTTTTAATCTGTATAACTATGGCTTTAAAGCGGCTTTTCAAACTCTTGATCAAATTTAAAAACTGTAATATCGTTGTATGATGGTTCGTGTGATATTATTGTCCATACTTACCAAGGTAAAATGACTTGGAAAGGCAATAAATCTTTTACGACAAAATTGTTTAGTTATATATTTAGGAAAACGTAAATAAATAGCCGAACCGATATATACAATTTATCAACAATACTT
>NC_136976.1:30807210-30981665 GCF_032717465.1 Coenobita brevimanus | reverse complement strand
ACATGTCATTACCTATGCTAGCTGTGTGCTAAACTCCGCGGAAAAGAATTACAGTGTAACTCACTGGGAAGCCCTTGCCATGGTCTGGTCTCTAAAACATTTCCGCAGCATCATCTATGGTTATCCTGTTCACATCCAAACAGATCATCTTCCCTTATGTGACTTGTTTCGGGGACGTAACCTTACCGGTCTGCTTGCACGTCACTGTGACTGACTATAATCCGACATTTGAATACGTTCCTGGGAAATCCAGTGTCGTAATCAATGCCCTCTCGTGGCATGTAGCCACAGACTCAACCAGTTGTGATGTAAATTTGGCATTCAATTACGAGACACTACATAGGTTCCAGCGTGAGGACCCCGTATGGTCACAGGTCATACATTTTCTAGAGTCAGGTGATGATTCTTCTCTGCCAAAGTTACCAGTCCCTGTATCTGATTTCTTCCTCAACAATGAATTACTCTATAAAGACTCAGTACTGAAAGGTAACAACATACCTCATCGCGAAGTTAAGCAACTAGTCATTCCAACAGACTTAATTCCTGCTGCCCTTCATTTCATCTACGATACCCCTTATACATCACACCCTGGCAAAGACAGAAGCTTACGACAAGCACGTCTGTCATATTATTGGCCCACTATGCGAAAGGATATAGAAGCACACTGCGATGCATGTTTATCATGTGCCCGTCACAAAGGGACAACCTGTCAACCTACTCCTATATTGCAGTACCCAGTACCATCAAAACCTTGGCAAACTGTCTCTCTTGATCTTCTGAAGCTGCCTCGTACAGAATTTGGCTTCATTTACCTATTAGTGGTAGTCGATCATTTCTCTAGATTTATCTTAGTTCCACTGCGTGAAAAATCTGCTAACGCAGTAGCACATGCCTTTATTAATTCAATAATTTGCCCTTTCACAACGGCAGAAGTAATTTTAACTGGTAACGGGTCAGAGTTCAATAATTCAGTACTGCAAGAAGTTTGTCTTCGATACGGAATTAAGAAATGCAATATAGTGGCCCATCATCCAGCTTCGAATGGCCTAGTAGAGCTCCAAAATAGAAAGATATTGGAGAGTCTGGATCACATAGTGGGAGATCAGACTTCCACCTGGGACGAGTGGATTCCGCAGGTAGCTGCTTCAATTAATTCATCCATCAATAAGTCAATTGGAGAAACACCGTTCTTCACCATATGTGGCTTTGACAAAAGACTACCTTATTCACTGTCACAATCCAAACCTGATCCGATCTACGACTACAACTATGTGCGAGTCAACCTGTCCAACTTTCAGAAAATTCATAAATATTTTCAGGATAATCTGGCTCTTACAAATGAGGAGATGGTACGTAACCAACATGCCGCTGCCACAGATGTTACCATCCAAGTAGGTGACTTAGTTTTTGCCCTAGATCATGACAGAGAATCAAAATTAAACAGTAAATTCTTGGGTCCCTTCCGTGTCATATCTCGTAAGGGTAATAAATTCCAATTAAGAGATCTGCACAAGGCAGAGACGACATGGGTGCATGCAGATCATCTCAAACGTGCATCAAAACGCATAGTCTTGGAGGAGCCCCTAAAAGAGACCACATCCCCACAACAAACTCCTACTCAGCCTTCTTCCTCTTCTCTGAGTCTTCCTTCTGACACTACTATTTAGTTTTCCCCTACTGTTAATGACTATCGTGCCAAATTGCGTTCTGCCACTAAGTCTCTTGCATAACGTTATCATCTCACACTGTCGTTACTATCTGTATTAACATCACCTCTAAGATCACCTCATTTTATAGGAAAGATGCTGTGGGTCTACGTGCTGGCAGTGCTGACTCTGGTTGGGTCTGGATCGGGTGAGGACGATGGTGCTGTACGTCCTGGGGCCTTGGTTGGCGCAGGAGGCGAGGTAGTGGTGGTGAAAGATGTAGTCTCCTTGCGCTACGACCTAGAGCCGCTGGCCGCCGTGGCCATTGCCCTACCTGACCTTGCACGTCACCTAGACGACCTGCAGGGACTCCTGTCAGATACTAAAAATCGACACCCCGCAGACACATTTTTGTACCCACTCTACCTACCCATCTGCTAGAGGGTCGACTATATTAAGTATCAGTTCAACCATCTCCAAGATTCCTTCCCTCACGAAACGCCTGTGGGTCGCTCACGAGTGAAACATGGACTTTTTGACCTTGGAGGAGAAATTCTCAGCGGATTATTTGGTGCAGCGACTACCCGTGACATTTCTGGATTTAAGGAAGACTTATTTCAATTAGCTGCTGCTCTCCAGTTATAAGACAAGGTGTTAATTGTTCAACATTCTATGCTACAAGACATAACACACCATTTAAATGATGTTGCAAATGCCTTAAATAATTTTACGTTGGTTCTTAAGCGTGATATATCAAAGGGAAATATTATATCAGAGTTGATGTATGTCAAATTACATGTAGACAACTTGCAGGTTTCTCTGGACTCTCTTGTTTCCCAAGTTTCTGGCCTAATTCGTATTTTAGTCAATGCTGTTGATAGTCGTGTCACCCTAAATTTAGTATCTCTCTCTGACCTTCGTTCTACCCTGGAATGGGCTCACTCAGCCTTCGGTTTGTCTCCTATGATTCCATTTTCCTCTTTAGAACACTACTACCCAATGCTAGAGGCCATATTACTTATTAAAGACATAATTGTTCATATTCCTCTTCGATCTTCCATCACATTCTATCTCATTCACATCATTCCTTTTCCCTTCTGGTACAATAACTCCCTGGTACAAGCCTCTGTCTCTCTCCTCAGAGTACTTTCTTCTCTCCCATGATCATCTCTATATTGCCTTTCTCTTCACAAGTGACCTCGGCAGATGTGCTCTTCTCACACCCAACTCTCGATTTTGTGCTGCATACTTCCCAACAATTTTTCCTGGCAGCATTGCTCCTTGCGAATCTGCCTTAGTCCGTAACTTCTCAGTAGAACCTGTCTGTACCTTTGTTCCTGCCCCCAAAAGCCAGGTACACCATGCTCGTCTAAATCACATCCGCTATTTCTTCTTTAGTGTCTCAACTCCTGTCAGTCATATTTGTCCAGGAACTCCTGTCCGTTCACTATCCGCATTTGGTTTATATAAGGCCCCTGATTACTGTACCATAAAATCTGAGTCTGTATTAGCCCATGCTACACACTATCACTTCGCACTTCGCTCCCACAAGTATGACATCTTCAAACCTATTAACACTACCTTTCATCTACCAACAGACAATCTTTCTATCACATCAGAGAACCTACGTATGTCGAAATTTCTTAATAAGTCTGATTTCATTATGAACCAGTTCACTTCAGCTTTTAACCTCTCCAGGTTACATCCAGTCTTTGTATTCCCTCCGGTGGTCTTATGTTTTCTAGGGTTTATTGCGATTGTTTGTATCCTGTACTGTTGTCTCAAGCGAATGGACAAAAGGTTGCATGAGATCCGTGTAGCAACAGGGTTAGTGCGACAGCCAAAAGACCTGGAAAATGGTAGTTCTAAGTAAAACTCATTTTGTGATTATATATGTATATATTAAAACATCCATTTGTAAGTTGACCAAACCTATATGTGTATGCTATCTTTCCAACATGGCCATGTACTGTAAATATATTAATCCCTTCTTACATCCAGCTTTGTGAATTATGTGGTAATATCTCATTTATTATTATACTCCCATGTAGTCCCGGTCAACTGTATACTCAGACTGTAATGCCTCACCACTGTGTCAGGAGACACACTTTTTGATGAGGGGGAAAATTGTTTGTAACCATTTGTAAATATTATGTAAATATTATGTAGTGTGTAAATATAGTATGTAAATAGTTGTAAGTAGTTGTAAGTAGAATCCAAGAAGGGCGACACAGCCCTGTTATGTCTATGATGAGCGCTTATTGTGTCTACTCTTGAATGAATCATTCCTTTTGTGATCGCACCACCGCTCTAGCCAGCCAGGTGAGAACCGGCGAGCAGTAGCTGTCTGTAAGGGTCTGGGGTTGGACATGGGTGCTGTCAGGTGTTTGCTTTACAAAGATTTTAGACGGTGTTTAATATACCATCAGAAAACTCGCCGAGACTTTGCCTTCACCTACGACTAGCGTTAAGGGAGATTAACAAGCATTAACAGTACTTCTATTTTTAAGATCAGTAAGTTTGAAGGTAAAGGTTACAAGACAGTCAATGGTCGGCCCTTTGGGCAATTAGTGGTTTCGAATGTTGCAGTCTGAGCGCTCCTTCTTGTACTATTTACTTCATATGTTGCAGTAAGTCTTCTTCCACATTATCTGTGTTGTCTCTCTTGTTTAAATCCATTATTTCAATGATATTTCCTCTTGCCATCTCCAGATGATTTAATCCAGCTTATGCACACTTTATGAATTGGAAGGGTTAGATAAAGCCTTCCTGACCACTTCATTATTAGAGGTTCTTCCAAACTGGAACTGGGAAGGGAGGAGGAGGGGAATGAAGACACCGTGGCCTGAGTAAAGCTTAAAAATACGTTAATGGGGTGAAACAGTTATGTTCTTTCCGATGATAATATGGTAAACTATGACTCGTTGCTACTTTAGAATGTGGGATGTAATTATTTACTGTTTAATAGTAGTAGAATGGATGTGGAAGATGTGCAGATTGGCCTGGGAGGAAGGTAGAGTCCCAGAGGACTGGAAGTCAGGTATAATTATTCCCTTGTACAAAGGAAAAGGGGAAAAAGAAGTGTGTGGTAATCATAGGGGCATTTGTTTTCTTAGTATAATAGGAAAAGTGTATGGTAGGATACTTATCGACAGAGTTAGAGAAAGAACAGAGAAATTAGTTGGAGAAGAACAGGGAGGGAAGAGGTTGTGTAGATCAGATATTCATTCTTAGATCTTTAGTGGAAAAGTTTCTAGAGAAGGGAAAGAAGTTGTATGCGGCTTTCCTGGATTTGGAGAAAACATATGACAGGGTGGATAGACAAGGATTGTGGAAAGTGTTAAGAATATATGGAGTAGATGGGAAGTTGTTGAATGCTGTGAAGAGTATGTACGATGGTGCAAAGGCTGCAGTGCTTTTGGATGGTGAACTAAGTGAATTTTTCTCTTTGAAAGTTGGGTTGAAACAGGGATGTGTCATGTCTCCAAGGCTGTTCAATCTGTACATGGATGGGGTAATAAAAGAGGTAGAAGGTAGGGTAGTGAATGTTGGAGTGGCCCTGGTGAGAGAGGATAGTGTTTGGAAACTCCCTGTACTGTTGTTTGCAGATGATACTGTGTTATTGAGTGAAGACGAAGGGGAGCTGCAAGGCTTGGTGGATGAGTTTGGGAGAGTGTGTAAGAAACGGAATCTAAAGGTGAATGTAAGGAAGAGTAAAGTGATGGTCTTTGAGAGAGGTGAAGTCAGTGAATGTACAGCGAGGTTGGATGGTGAGGAATTGGAAAATGTGAGTACGTTTAAGTACTTGGGTAGTGTGATGAGTAAGGATGGAGGTTTGAGGGTGAAGTGCTTGAAAAGGTACAGCAGGGAAGAAAGGTTGCCGGTTCTTTGAAAGCAGTGATAAGAAACAGGGAAGTGAGCATGGAAGTGAAAAAGTTACTACATGACAGTATTGTGATACCAACTCTAACGTATGGAAGTGAAGCTTGGACGTCGTTGGAAGGACGCAAGTCAAGAGTGAGAGCAGTGGAAATGAGTTATTTAAGAGGAGCCTGTGGAGTCACATGGAGAGACAGGCTGACGAATGAGGATATAAAGGAGCGTTGTGGTGTGGATGTGGATGTGATAGGAAGCGTTATGAGGAATACACTGAGGTGGTTTGGCCATGTGGAGAGGATGGAGGGTGAAAGACTGACGAAGAGAGTGCATGTGAGTGAGATGGAGGGGGGGAAGAGGAAGGGGGAGGCCGAGGATGAGATGGAGGGATGGGGTGGAGAGGTATATGAGAGAGGGGGGTGTGAGTTGGGAGCAGGGCAGTGAAATGGCGGGGGACAGGGCGACTTGGAGGCGATTTGTTTGTGGCCACCCCAAACGGGATTGAGGCGTCTGGCAATGGATAGATAGATTAATCCGCTGTGCTAACTATATTTCTTGTTTCCTGACGACACTGTTCATGATTTGCTGCTTAGTTCACAAGGCTAATTGCTAATTTCGTTCCTTGCAGATACTGTGCTTGGTTGAAGTCCTGAGCTTTCCCTTTTACCAGTTTCGAAGAGCATCCTTCTCAAGTGTGTTGAATATTGGGTCGGCATCAAGAAAAAACTGCAGTTAGAGAGCCTCCAAACAAGAGACCATTACACACATCGGCCATTGCGTTTAGAATTAGGTCATCAGCGGTGCACTAAGATGATGACCATATCAAGTGACAGGTTTTCTCAGCCCAGAATTCATGGGACGCACATTTTACACAGGACAGTATGTCAGGTGTGCAAAAATAAGTTCCCCACCTTTGGTCATCTTCAGCGTCACCTGGCCACCCACCGCATTGAGGGCCGACTCAAATGCCCACACTGCACCTGTGCATTCAGTCGATATGACGTTCTTCTGATGCACATGCTAGTAATCACGCTACTCTTATAAGCATGCCTTAATATTAATTGTGGCACAGCATGTTTCAATGGTCATTCGATCTTATTTTTAGGGTGAGCCTTAAATCGCAAAGGGGAAAGCCAACCCCAGTTTCTTACAATAATTTCAAAAGTATGTGACGACGGTACAGTGTCTGGCCTTTTGGTGGCGATGCTGACCACATTCTGTAGTGTGGGATGCAAGCTAATCAAATCCATCCATAACCCTTGAATTTTATGAACTGCCTTCCCCTTCGTGATATTTTAGGTGTATGGCCGTCATTACCATATAGTGCATAATCCTCTTATGGATTCTACCTTATAGTATAAACAACAATAGATCTGTGTAATTTTAGGTCATCAAAATAAATATCTACAGTAGGTGAAATGAATTTTCATTTCTGACATCTGTTATTTCCAGTACATTATAATAATAATAATAATAATAATAATAATAATAATAATGATAATAATAATAATTATAATAATAATAATAATAATAATAATAATAATAATAATATTATTATTATTATTATTATTATTACTATAAAAGACTGTTTGGTACACCTGTAGATACTAGTGAATTTAAAGTTTCAACTCTTGAAAGTGTTCTCAAAATAATTTGAAGAAATTTGATTTCACGACCCATTTTCCTGTTTGTTTACTGTAGCTCAAAACTGTTTTATTCAGCTTCGCAGAGACTTTTCCAACTGATGTAGTTAAGTCTGTCGCTTACCCCTTGACAACAAACGGTCTCCCAAAGCTAGATGAAATTGTCTGGAAGTAGCAGGATTAAACAGGGAAAACACGTCACCGGTTGAAAGAGAGAGAGAGAGAGAGAGAGAGAAAGAGAGAGACAGACAGACAGACAGACAGACAGTGTTTGTATCACTGCAGGGAAGTGTTGATGTCGCGATGTTTTGATGGAGGGGTGGGTTTGACCTGAGATGTGCTAACGTAGTGATGTGCTGGTATAGAGATATGTAGAACCCCAGTCCATAAATTTTCCCTGCGAGTGGCTTCTTACAGTCACCCAAAATAATGTTGAGACCTTTACGGTCGCTTAAATAAAAAAATGCATACGTAGTGTACTGGTTTATTCTTAAATCCATACGATATTTCTCAGCTGACGGGTCCCTCGACAGTCAAAGGGTAAATGAATATAGTATCTAATCACTCTAGTTCGAAAATTTTCTCCTTAAATGAATCAAATCGCGTGGAGATGACAATATATTAATCAAGATTCCGTCATCGCAATGAAGGGGCAAAATCAGACCCGATCACTTTTTTATTGTTTTAATCTGTTTTTATTCAGATCAAATGAAAGTCCAAGTTGATGATTAAGAAAAAAAATGATTACCTTATCTGTACAGGGCAAAGGAGAAGGAATATGGACAAAAAGGAGAAAGAAACAGCAAGATGAAAGAATGGCACCTGAATTTTCTCATTCCTTTAATTCATCACTCCTACTTGAACTATGGAAAAGTAAATATGTCAACATGGTGACATACTGTAAGACAGTATGATGGCTCTTATGAGAATTTTTGACCTGGAAAATGCAGGCATTCGTTTTGTAGCTTAAACTCTTATTACAACCTGTTCATTTAAGCTTGCCCTAGAATGACCATATCTCCATCTTCATTACTGATGTTAAAAAAAAAAAAAAAAAAAAGGTTAACACTAAGCATAATACTACTCATGAAGAATATGGAAAGTACGTACAGCCGAGGACTTGCCTTATTCTCTGTGTGTGTGACAGGAAATAAGCAGCAAAATGACAAATCTCTGCTAATATAAGTTGGACTAAATATAACACAAATGCATCACATTTTAAGCCGTATGAAGATCTTCTGTCCCCAAGTCACTTTAACAGCATATAACTCTTTCTTCAACCTCTGCATCAGGAGTTCTCAACCCTTCTCCCACCAAGTGTTTCCTCTGTTATCAAACCATCTACCCGTACCCCCAGTACTCTGACAGTGAATAAATAACGGTAATAGCCTATATTACGACTAATTCATTATACAGTGGTATTACAATGGATATTATCAAAAGCTTGATATGATTTTATTAAGCAGCTAAACATTAACATCATACTACACAGGAGTGACACTGTACATTGAAGAATATAAACATTAACACAAATTCAGTGTGCTGTAGAATGGCACTATACCATCTATTGTAAGACTAAAGAAATTATAGTTACTTCACTTGACAAGTAAGCATTAACACTATGTTTTAAATATGGCAACCAATGTGAAGACTGTGCCTGTTTTATGCAAACAAGTTTCTCAGTTTGAGGAGTAATATTAGACAGATACCCGAAGGTCATGCTCTACATTAAGCCAAGCTCGATGTTTAGTTTTCATGAGACCTCACAACAAAATTGCTACAGCTGGGTAAAGCTCACTCATTTTAGACCCGAATTTCGTTAGAGGAGGTGTTTCAAATGATTCTCTTGCAACAGAGTCGTTCACTATCCCAGGGAATTCGTCTTGCATGTTATCTGGGAGAAGCCCACATTAACACTGAATAGGTTTCTAATCAATTTTGTTTCTAACTAGTTCAGTTTGGGGAAATAAGACTGCAACTCCATCTGCAGAGAAGAAAGATGTCGTTGCACTAGGTGCACCAACTCTTGTTTTCCAGTGCATTTGCACTTATCAAGTGCAGCACTAAGGTGTTCAAGCCTGTTATCATTTTTGCCTTTGACTTTCCCTTCCCACAGTTCCAGCTTTATGTTGAATTGTCTTAGTTTGCCCATGAAATCAGTCACAGGTAAAATGGCCTTGGAGGGATAAGTTTAACAAGTTTAGAATTAAGAATATGTCCTTCAAGTAGGCCAGCTCCTGGAGGCACTGGTTGTCCGACAATTTCTTGGTGAACTCAAACGACTTTGTTCTGTTGTTATGCTGACGAATTTGGGAAGCTCCTCCTTCAGTGGCTCTACTCTTGATACCAAATTCCTCCATGACAATCAGCAAATCTCTCTGTGAAAGAATAACACTTCATCTGCTTCAAACTCTTGGCACAGTAGGTGGAAGAGTCGTGTATTTAGGCACTTGACAGTGGTAGTTACCATGTGCACAACATCATCACATACTACTATAATCTTAACTTTGGTGGGAAAATTTTAAATGCCAAACCACTTCTATGAAGCATATAGTGAAGATGCCTTGTTTCAGAATTCGCCTCATTCACTCTTCCTCGAAATTTTGATCAACGGCCAAGCACTGCATGTCCTAAGTCAGTTGAGCTCACACATACATTATTCCAAGAAAGTCTTTCAGCCTCTCAAAAATCTGTGACGTTATGGAAAATGTCTACACCTCATACAATTGACTCTAAAGCATGACAGAACAAGAAATCCTCCTGGAAGTCTCCACCGCTGATATACTGTACAAACACCAGGAGTTGGGCACAAACAACCACATCAGTCAACTCAAGCTGGACTGCAAATTTGCCTAAAATGCTCCTTTTATTTCAGTAGTCACTGATATCTTCAGACTTATCTAATATTCGTCAATGAACAGTATCATTTGAGAAGGGTACTGATGCGACGTGCTCAGTAACACAATGGACTATCACTATACCTTTACAGCAAGGAATAATTAACTTCAGCATATGGTGAATGGTTGGCGAGTAGAGGTAGGGGAGAAGATGAGAGAGAGAAGAGAGAGGTATATGTGAGCAGGAGAAGGGAGGTTAAGAGACTGGTGAAGGAGAGTAAGAAGAAAGTGGATGAAGAGTTTGGGAGGAATCTGAGTGAAATGGAGGGAGAGTAAGAAATTGTTTTGGAAGGAGGTAAAGAAAGTAAGGCAGTGTGAAAGGGGAAGTAATAGGGGAGTGAGATAGGAATAATAGATTGTTGGTGGAGAAGAGAGAGAAATTGAGGAGATGGAAGGAGCACTTTGAGGACTTGTTGAATGTAGAGAGTGAGAGCAGTGTGAGTATAAGTGGTTGGGGAATGGCTGGGAGAAGAAGAGATGAGAGGAGGGAGGAAGAGATCAGCAGGGCGGAAGTAGTGGAAGCGATGAAGAAGATTAAGCTGGGAAAGGCCCCAGGAATTGATGGAGTGTGTAGTGAAATGCTTAGGTATGGGGGTGAGATTGTTGTGGAGTGGATATGGAAGTTGTGTAGATTGGCTTCGGAAGAGGGAAGGGTTCCAGAGGACTGGAAATCCTCTGTACAAAGGAAAAGGGGAGAGAGAAGTATGTGGTAACCATAGGGGTATTTGTCTTCTTAGTGTGACTGGTAAAATATATGGTAGAATACTCATTGATAGGGTTAGGCATATGACAGAGGAGCTAGTTGGAGAAGAACAAGGGGGATTTAGGAAGGGAAAAGGGTGTGTAGATCAGATATTTGTTCTAAGATGTTTAGTGGAGAAGTATTTAGAGAAGGGAAGGAAAGTGTATGCTGCCTTCATGGACTTGGAGAAAGCTTATGACAGAATAGATAGGCAAGGTATGTGGAAGGTATTAAAAATATATGGAGTGGAGGGGAAATTGTTGAGTGCTGTGAAGAGTATGTACGAGGGAGCTAGGGCTACGGTGCGAGTGGATGGTGAGCTGAGTGAGTTCTTTGATCTCAATGTGGGACTGAACCAGGGGTGTGATGTCTCCATGGCTGTTTAATATATATATGGATGGGGTTGTAAAGGAGGTGCAAGGTAGGGCAGTGGATGTGGGGCTGGCCCTAATGAATGAGGGTGAGATTTGGAAGCTTCCTGTGTTGCTGTTTGCTGATGATACAGTATTATTGAGTGAAGATGAATGGGAGTTGCAAGGTTTGGTGAATGACTTTGGGACAGTGTGTAGGAGGAGGAAGCTGAAAGTTAATGTAAACAAAAGTAAAGTTATGGTGTTTGAGAGGAATGAAGTCACAGAGTGTGCAGTGAGGTTAGGTGGAGGATATGGAGAATGTGAGTGCATTCAAGGACTTGGGCAGTGTGATGAGTAAGGATGGAACTTTGGGGGATGAAGTACGTGAAAGGGTACAGCAGGGAAGGAAGGTTGTTGGTACACTGAAAGCAGTGATGAGAAATAGGGAGGTGAGTATGGAAGTTAAGAAGTCACTGCGTGATGGTATTGTGATCCCTACCCTGACGTATGGAAGAGAGGCGTGGACCTTGCAAGAGGGGAACAAGTCAAGAGTGAGAGCAGTGGAAATGAGTTACTTGAGAGGAGCTTGTGGAGTGACGTGGAGGGACAGGCTGACGAATGAAGAAGTGAAGGAACGTTGTGGGGTAGATGTGGATGTGGTTGAGAAGATTAGGAGAAATACACTGAGGTGGTTTGGACATGTGGAGAGAATGGAGAATGAAAGACTGACTAAGAGGGTGTATGTAGGTGAGGTGGAGGGAGGGAGAGAGAGGGGTAGACCGAGGATGAGGTGGAGGGATAGAGTTGAGAGGTATATGAGGGAGGGGGGGGTGAGTTGGGGGGAGGGTAGTCAAATGGTGGGTGACAGAGTGACTTGGAGGCGTTTTGTCTGCGGCCACCCTTTGCGGGATTAGGGCGTCGGGCTATAGATAGATAGATAGATAGATTTTTTTTTTTTTCCAGTTCACTGTGATACCATGTACTATTGCGGCCAGGAGTTCTTAGCCACCCACGCCCAGCCAACCCGTGTATGTGGCAGAGTCGCATTCACGGGCACAGAAGTTGCCTTCGATGCATTTCTGTAGAAAAATATCCCTTGACCTTTGGGCTTGTACTAATGGATAAAGCAGTAGTAATATTTACTTTGAAGGTTTGACTCTGATAACACGAATATATCATACTGATTATTTAATAACTTGTTTCTCGTATAGAGCCAAGCAAGTGACAAATATGTATCTTTGGTTCCACTCCACGACTTCTTTTAGGTTTGAACCAACGAACCCAGAGTGAACAAGTTCGAAACATTCATTTGTTAACAGGAGAGAGAGAGAGAGAGAGAGAGAGAGTAGTGGGTGCCTGTGAATTTTAGAGAAATGAGGTGGAGAATGAGGTGTTCAACACAGTTAAACAGGGATTTTTCCTTTCGTTCCGTTGGCTTTCTATGCCTAAATGACTAAATGAAGGTAAATTATGAAATATAATAAATAGATGACCAAGTGGTAATAGGGTCTGGCTAATGGTTGTTTGGTGCAAGGTGTGCAGTGGTAAGCCTAATTCCAGGCAACGATCGCTGTTAAAAGCGGGATATTTTAAGTCCCGTTTATTTTAAATATTTCCATGCATGTTTACAGTACGTGTATGGCCCTATGGACATATGTTCACCCCATGAATATTTCTATCAATGGACATTTTCACCACTCGGAGCACAATCCACCATGGACCTATTTTCCTTAATGACTTTTTATTTTTTTCAAAGACGCCTACTTTTCTACTTAACCTATTTTCCCATGAACTAATTTTCCCCACTGATGTATTTTCTCCCCACGGACCAATTTTTCCGTCGACCTTGAATCTCTCCATGGATGCAGGTTTCCTACATGGTCGTATACCCATGGACATATTTTTCACAATGAACCTATTTTCCCCATAAACCTGTTATCCGACGTGGTTATATTACCCACTGATTAGTGCAGTTGAAACACAGACCTCTTAACCAACAGACGTATTGCACTATGGACCTGTTGTAACCCATTGGATCCATATACCTACTGCAGCATAATTCCAGAATAATATCCCCTGTGGACCGATTTTCCGCACACTGATCTATTCTCAACTAGGACGTATTCACTCGTGACCTAATCCCAGAGGCCTGTTTTCCCACAATCTGTCCATCCACCTACACACCCACCCATCAACGCACATACCTACAACCTTACTCAGTATAGTATGCCTCAAAAGTTGGACGACGTAAACCCTTCTCTTGCCTTGTCCTACAGGTATCCCCACCACCCACCCCACTTAATGCACGAACCCCACTCCACCCCACTTAACCAGCCCAACAACCCTTTCCCTCCCTCTCGCTCACCCACTCCACCTAATCCGCCTGTGAAACCACCAGCCTACACTCACCAGTCCACCCACCCAGTCACCAACCTACCAACCCGCATACCATGCTCCACAAGTCAGATGACTCGCAATTCAACACACACACACACACACACACACACACACACACACACACACACACACACACACACACACACACACACACACACACACACACAGAGGCGGGGTGGATTTCCTTACACGAAAGATGAGTCTCAAAGCTTAACTCTGTCTGTAGAAAATAGTACCGGGTACTCTTTACAGGGAGTTTGCCAGGCAGTAGATAATGGGGTTCATCCCGACTACATACACATGATTTTATGCGATACGAGTAAATAACGTGCTCGAGCTAAACACGGAATTTTTCCTTTGGCTGATGACGAAGGAATTTATCTATCCCAGGATAACGTCTCGTCGGACAAAATGAAAGATGGGTTTTATTCTGGGTAACGCCAGTTGACTTTGTCAAATAATTAGGCAGGCCGCGTAACTTCTGTTAAATCCCTTATGTTCGCATTTTTTTTCTCTGGTGGTTGGCACCTGGGGATTTTTGGCAAACATGAGTATTTTTCTCATTAACTGGATATCTCTCTCTGGACAGAGAGGCAAATTACTTTCTTAAGCACAGATTTTTGTTAAATCAACAACATTTATCTCCTAATTCATTTTTCCAACGATAGCAATCCTATATATATATATATATATATATATATATATATATATATATATATATATATATATATATATATATATATATATATATATATATCACAAAGCAAGGCAAGTTCTAGTGACTGATGGAAGAAATATTCACACTGTCGCCTGTTTTCAATGGAGCACAGGAATCCAGGGTTTCTCATCCCTTGCATTTCCCTGCGCCAGTCTACCTCCACCTCATTATTCCAAAATTCACAGGCGCCCACCATACACGCTCTCTCTCTCTCTCTCTCTCTCTCTCTCTCTCTCTTTCTCTCTCTCTCTCTCTCTTTCTCTCTCTCTCTCACTCACTCTCTCTCTCTGTAATAAATGAATGCTTCGAACTTGTTCACTCTTTGTGTTCGCTGATTCAAATCTACAGTACAGGAAGTCATGGAGTGAAATCAAAGAAACCAACTATTTTAAGTCGCTTGCTTGGTATTGTATGAAAAAATAGTTACTAAATAATAAATGTGATATATTCGTGTTATCAGAGTCAAACCTTTAGAGTATATATTACTATTGCTTTATTTATTAGTACAAGCCCAAAGCTGAAGACATATTTTTCGACAGAAATGCATCGACGGTAACTTCTGTGCTCGTAAATGCGACTCTGCCACATACACGGGTTGGCTGGACGAGGGTGGCTAAGAACTCCTGGCCGCAATAGTACAATGCACATAACCCAGATCCACTTTTTTTGAGTGAGCTGTCCTAGTCCCATTTCGTTTTGGATGAAGAAGAGTCAGTAAACCTTGTGGCATATAAGAAACCGGAAATTTACACCCGTATTTGACGGTAATAGTGCATCCATGCTGAAATAGCTTTCATCATTCTGACTTGTCTTCGTTGATGAGGCCCTAACTGTAGGTGGGATTGTAAATAAAAATACTCATATAATCAAAGTCAGACATAGATATTGGCATTGGCTTGCAGTTATATCATTCCCACCGTCTTAAGACTGCACAATAAAAAAACACCATCAAGTACTCCTATAATCATCGTTGTAAGATCACAGTAGAAACACCTTCAAGCCCTCATAATGGCAAAAGATCAAACAGTCAAAACATCAGAGAGTTGTATTATCAACACCTTCATAACATCACACAATACAAACAACTTCAGGGATTCATCACACAGTAGAAAAACGTTCATTCATAAAAAAAAAATAAATAATAAAAACACCATTAGGAAGTCATATTATCACCACCGTTGTAAGATAGCACAGTAGAAACACCTTCAGGCAGTTATATTACCACCAATGTCTCAAGAATAAACAGTGACAAGAAAGCACATGCGTCATTTATTTAAACAAAAATATGTGGAGACAATGCGACAACAATTATATGCATCAGTTGCGGCTACCTGACCATAATGAGATACTACCCCATCCTCATTCAGGCCTATTGTTTGAAAGGATACATACTTGACATGCTCATTTATAACCTTCATAATCTGTGTGTGTGTGTGTGTGTGTGTGTGTGTGTGTGTGTGTGTGTGTGTGTGTGTGTGTGTCTGTTTTATGTTTTAATGCAAGGAAGAAGGAACCAAAGGCCAGGAGCCTGCAAACCGTTCCTTCCAAGAAAAACAAAAACAAAAGCAAAAGAGAGTCAAATTCAAGATCCGTTCATTTCGAGATGCCTGAACACACTGCGTTTGAAAGACTGGAGATCATAGGAAATAGAAAATCCAGACAGAGGGAGACACTTCCAGAGCTGACCTGTTGCATAAATGAACGCATTAGAGAGTTCGACAGAAAACTGATTAGAGTTTGTTACTTGACGGGTGCTAGCGCCCGTCGTAAAGGTGGAGGGATGCAAGCAGATAGTTCAGAGAAGCAGTGACCAATGAAGTAGCGATAGAAAAGAGATAAAGACGCAACAGTGCGTAGTAGAGACAGAGGTTGAAGGGAGCCAGTAAGAGGAGGAGAGTTAATGAGACGTAAAGCCTTTGACTCCACCCTATTGAGAAGAGCTGTGTGGGGAGCCTCCCCGCACATGAGAGTTGTACTCTACAGAGGGGCGAACAAAACCCGTGTATAAAGTCAAAAACTGTGCAGGGGCAAAGAAGGTACTGAGTCTGCTCAGCACGCCTAATCTCTTGGAAGCAGATTTTACAAGATATGTAATATGGTCTTTCCAAGATAAGTCCCGAGTGAATGAAACCCCAAGCATGTTCAAGGATGATGCAGGATTGAGCTTGATATTATTGAACATTAGTGGGTACTCCTGTGGAAGATTTTGTCGGGTTGATATGTGTAAGAACCGAGTCTTTGATGCATTAAAAACATAATTATTTTTACCCCAGTCACAGGTACGAGCCAAGTCAGACATTACGTGTGCCGCTGCCTCATCCCTTGTTTGCTTAAGTAACTGCTGAGATGGACGTTGGGGGGAACAGAATGGAAAGGTGTAGGGTGGAATTATCAGCGTACGAGTGGATAGGGTTAGATGTACAGCTTAGGTCAATGATGAAATGAATAAAAGGAAGAGAGTTTGTGATAGGACAGAGCCCTTAGTAACACCACTGTTGATAGATCTAGGGGAAGAACTATGGCCGTCTACAACAACGGCTATAGAACGACCAGAAAGGAAGCTAGAAATGAAGGTACAGAAAGAAAGATAGAAACCGTAAGGTGGCAGTTTGGAAATTAAAGATTTATGCCAGACTCGATCGAAAGCCATTGAGATGTCAAGTGCAATGGCAAAGCTTTCGCCAAAGTCCCGAAAGGAGGATGACCAGGAGTCTGAAAGGTAGGTTAAAAGATCGCCAGTGGAGCATCCCTGACAGAACCCATACTGACGATCAGATAGAAGGTTGTGATAGGAAAGATGCTTTAAAATTTTTCCGTTAAGAATAGACTCGAAAACTTTTGAGACACAGGAGGTTAAAGCAGTTGGATAATAGTTAGAGGGTAGGGAATGATCATCCTTCTTTGGGACTGGCTGAATGAGAGCAAACTTCCAGCAAGAAGGAAAGGTACAAGTTGACAGACAAAGGCGAAAGAGTTTACCTAAGCAGGGTGTAAGCGCAGATGCACAGTTCTTGAGGAGAGCAGAAGGGACTCCATCAGGCCTATACGCCTTTATTAGTATTGAGGCCAGTGATGGCAGAAAATACATCAGCTGAAGAAATTTTAATGTCAGCCATGAGGAAATCAGAGAGGGGGGGGGGGATGATGGAGGAACAGCACCAGAATCGCCTAGGGTTGAATTGGAGGAGAAAGTCTGATCGAAGAGATCTGCTTTATCAGTAGAAGAAATAGCTACAGAGCCATCAGAGTAGAAAAGAGGAGGGAAGGATGATGAGATAAAGTTGTTAGAAGGGTTTTTGGCAAGGTGCCAGAAGGAGCGGGAAGAATTCGAGTTGGAGAGCTGAGAGCATTTAGTACGGACAAAATTATTTTTAGCTGAGCGAAGAACAGACTTAGAACGATTCCGGGTAGAAACATAAACAAAATGTGATTCAGGGGTGGGTTGGCTCTGGTACCTTTTATAGGCCCTCTCCTCGCTGTGGACAGCATTAGAACAAGCGTCTGTCTGTCTGTGTCTGTCTGTATCTGTCTGTCTGTCTCAATGTATGTCTATGTCTCTGTGTCTCTGTCTTTGTCTGTGTGTGTCTCTGTCTGTATCTGTCTTTGTCTGTGTCTCTATGTCTGTCTGTCTGTGTCTCTATTTCTGCCACTTTGTGTCTGTCTGTCTGTCTGCCTGTCTTTGTCTCTCTGTCTGTCTGTGTTTCTCTGTCTGTCGGTCTGTCTGTGTCTCTCTGCCCGTCTGTCTGTGTCTCTCTGTATGTTTGTCTGTCTCTTTCTCTCTGTCTGTGTCTGCTTGTCTCTCTCTGTCTGTTTATTTGTCTGTCTCTCTGTCTTTGCTTGTCTGTTTCTGTCTCTGTCTCTCTCTGTCTGAGAGAGAGAGAGAGAGAGAGAGAGAGAGAGAGAGAGAAACTAATTTTCTATGTTTTGCATCTAATGTTAAAGATATATTAAATACAAACTTCAACGGTAGTGAGCTGCATCCTGAAACAAGAAGCACATTGAATATCCGAGTATTTCCGGACCACATACAAAAGTTTTCCAGATATACAGGAGGATTTTGTTCGTCTTCCATTCTCTCGACCAACAGTCGAGTAGTTTCCGCAGCTGCCAAAATATAATGTACTAGTACCTGCAATAACTGCATTTTCTTCGTCATTGCAGGCACCATCTCGTCCTCAAAATCGAAGGAATCTGAAGATAGGTTATCTTGAGCATGAAGGCACACGGTTTGTGGATTTTCGATGCGGCTTGCATATCGGTTACATGAAATTCACAGTATTATGGAAATCTATATTTACAATTACTAGTTAAAATATTTCAAGATATTATGAATATTGTTTTCAGTGAAAAAGAAAGACACGACTGTATCCTTCCCATTATTGTATTAAAAAAGTAGGGTATCTATAGTGAAAGTATTTGGTAGGTGCACCATTATCACCACTACCTCAGATCGATATTTAATGTTAAGGGCTGGTGTACACATCGCAGCCATGGTATTGTAAGGTGTCTCGTCCCCAGTCTGTGTGTGTGACCCAAATACTCTGTCACCTACCGTAGGGTGACGGTAGGGTTGTGGGAGGGGTCATGTTAAGGGGAAAGTCGCATCAGCCAATCATAGGTCACCGTGGGAAGGACAGGCCGCGGTCAGAGGAGAGGGGTAGCGTGGGCAAGGTCATAATGGGGCAGGAGAGGCCGCTGTTTGTATAGGGTAATGATCCGAGCACGGTGAGATGAACCCAGTCGTGTACTGACTTGGAATATTGTATCCTCATTTGGAAAAGTTGCATAATGAGGAGTTTCGGCCTGACTTGGAACTCGTGATGTTTGAGATTAGCTTTGTTGCACCATTGTGACCTACTAAGAACTAACGTTAAAACACTGTTAACATTGTGTTCAGCTAGCGCTGAACAAAAATGGTGTGCTGGCCAAGCAGACACAACAATTACACTTGTAGCTGCTACGACAGTAACATGGGCGAAGATCCACCGCTTTCTGTCACCATGCCCACCTCCCCGGACCTGCCGCCAATCAACGGTGAACCTCGAAGGAAACCGTAATGGTAGTCGCCCTTGGGAAACTAACCACGTCATGCAACAGCAGCAACAGATATCATATTCGAATCTTTCTTCCATCTCTGGGGGAGATTCGATGATCGATCTTTCGTACAACTCAGACAACTCAGAGGAAGTGACGATCAAGCACGAAGAAATAGAAGACGTGCCAAACCCAGACATGCCTTCAGTATCACAAGCATCACAACAGCAACAGGGTCACCAGTATGAAGAAAAACAGCATCATCTTCATCAACATCAACTGCATCAACAACAACAAGACCGTGAGTAATTTATTCACTCTTCTGCTCTTAATTAATTTATATTTGAAACATACTGCATAGTTCGTAACATTTTACGCTCGCCACCACGATAACTTCCCTTTTTATAGATGATACTGTCAAACTTTAGGGATACCTCTCGAAGTGTGGGAGTTAAAAAAGTCTCTGTTACCCACATCCTTAAGATAAAGCTATTACTGCTCCTGCGTGGTGTTCTTTCTGACTTTTTCCTGCCGGCTTCGGCTAGAAGGTTTGGAGGGCGGGGGAGAGCCTTCTTCTTTGCTGTCCTTATCTCATTCTAGTAGTTCAATTACTCTCCAAGGAGCTGCCTAGCATGGGCCAACCGGCCTACTGCAGTTGTCCGTTCTTCTTATGTTCTGATGCCACTCCCGACGATTTTATTAACATCTGGCGTGGCTTCTCGTACTGAAGGACTTAATGTGTACACCTTTCCTGCCGGAATGAAAAAATGCACAGCATAATCGGTCATTTTTTACGATACAGTTCATTACTTGCCAAAATGTTCATTCCAGTTATACATGGCCTAGTATCACCATATCTCTGCTTTAAATGGTGAGCTATAGAACGTATTAACACTATAATATGGTATAATGACAGAGTTGCATGGAGAGGATGTAGAGCCGCATTATTGCCTTATTGTGCCACTGAACTTCGGGATATTGGCTGCAAAACAACGAAGATTTCCAACAAATTAAGGAAGATAGACTAAAATAATTACCTTTCTCCATCGGATGGTACATCAGTTTTCACATAAAAAAATTGGAAAGTTAGTTTTAATGGTCTCTCTTATACGTAAACGTTTGTGACGGAACTTACTGGTACGGTACAGTAAAGTAAGTCCTCGGTTTGTCAGGGATTGTTGCAAAATTTCTCATCTCTCTAAAAACGACCGAGTCCGTCAGTTGGGGAACTAGCATAACTGCTTCATAGTCAGCAGTGGAACTTTGATAAGGCCACCCCCCCCCCCACTCTCTCTCTCACTCAAATTACTGTAAAAGTGAACTGAAAGCACCATGATAACTGTAGCTTTCTGATTTTTCTGTACTAAACTTCTAAAAATCAGTCGAAGAATCATCATCATCACAGACAATTAATTATCGCCGCTGTCTCTGAGTATACCTTCTGGCTGTTGAAAATGGGGTCCTGGTATGCTGAAAATTGTGTTGAGTGAGACTTAGTATGAGGCATGTGTGTACGGAGGTGAGTTAGTATAAGGCAGTGTACAGGAACGAGTTTGTATGAGGCGTGTACGAGGGCGAATATTTATATGGCAGATGTGTATAGTACGCAGGTGAGTTTATGTGGCAGAGCTGGGATGTTCAAAAGATCGTTGCCAGACGCCGCTATGACCATCATAACGCGATCGTGGAGGCCATCTTTGATCGTGATCTACGACAACCGCTAAGGTTTATCTTCTAACGCTCGCGACAACGCTGGTAGCTCACGATGATGCGATCGTAAAACCAGTTCCGTTCCGTTCCTATTGTTGATAATGCAACCCAGCTGATTGTCGCTGGGCCAATCAGAAGAGAGATTTCATAAACCTTGAAAGATTGTGAGCCAATCATAATGCACTTTCAAAATGTATACAAATACACTCCTCCAAGCACGCCATTACATCACTCAAGCAACTACGGTATTCATCCCAAGACATCTGAGACATGGCAAGTGACGAGCCACCCACCAAACGAATTCGTCGAGCAAATTTTACAGATGAGGAGATGATGGCGCTAATCCAGGGTTGGCTCGACAGACAAACAGTGATGAGGGGAAGGTTTAGCGTCAAAGTGACTGCTGAGAGAGGACAAGCGGCATGGGACGAGATAACCCAGGAAGTGAATGCTGTTTCACGAGTATAGAGGCAGAGGGAGGAGATAAACGCTACACATGTCTTTCATAGTTGCTTGTGTGCAAATTTTGGGGAAAATATTTAAAAAAAGTGAAAATTAATCACATCACCTTGGGTATAACTATAGTGTGGGTGAAAGATCCACATCATATCAGCAAAACATAGTGATAAATTTGAAAATATCGAGATCCAAACTGAGACCCTTTTACTTGAATAAACAATATATCATTGGCTTCAGACTATCATTACAACTCCCACAGAGTTAAACCATGTTTTAATGAACAGTGCATCGGTCTGCATTTTTATAGGTGTAAGCAGTAGAAACGAAAAATTCTCCTTCTTTGCATCCCTAAGAGATATCCTGTACAACACGTGTGTCACTCTGTTAATTATTCTGCTTACACGTCCCTGTGTTAAGCCGAATG
Source organism: Coenobita brevimanus (assembly GCF_032717465.1). NCBI lineage: Eukaryota > Metazoa > Arthropoda > Malacostraca > Decapoda > Coenobitidae > Coenobita > Coenobita brevimanus. Next base: position 30,959,766 of record NC_136976.1, on the reverse strand, counting down.
TGTTTGCCAACACACTCTGAAATGAGCCACTTGCATAAAATCATGAATGTCATTAACACCTGTAAATGACATGGCACATCACGGGAACTTCTTGTCTCTGCTCCAACTAGTGATTCAACTCTTGCAAACCAATGAAGGAGTTCTTGTCTGGGAAACCTATAATGTCTCAACAAATGTTCATCACTGTAAGCAATGGATCCATTCTGTCTGTAGTTCCTTTCACTTCTCATCGCCCTTCGTACTGCCAGTTCTACCTGTAAAACCACTTGTAACACCATCTTCGTTCACAGAAAAGTGTAAATAAACAAACTCAGCATCACTTGATACGGATTTTTTTTTTTATTAAACATTCACTATGCCACCCTACGATCAGCTTAAGGGTGCTTGTCAGAAATCGTAGCGCTACGTGCAAATATGGCGGATGGAAGATCGTAAAATTTGTTTGAACATACATCTTAGCGGTTTACGAGCGCGCTATGATTATCGTACCTGCTACGATGATCTTAGCGGCCGTTACGAGCTTTGAACATCGCACCCCAGGTGTGTACGGGGGCGAGTTTGTAAGAGGTAGTTGTGCAAGGGGACTAGTTTGTATGAGGCAGATGTGTACGGGGACGAGTTTGTGAGAGGTAGTTGTGGGCAAGTTTGTATGAGGTAGGTGTGTACGGGGGCGAGTTTGTAATAGGTAGTTGTGTAAGGGGGTTAGTTTGTATGAAGCAGGTGTGTATGGGGGCGAGTTTGTATGAGATAGGTGTGAACGGGGACAAGTTTGTATGAGGCAGGTGCGTACAGTACGAGGCGGGTTTGTATGAGGCAGGTGTGTAAGGAGCAAATTTGTATGATACAGAGCTGTGCGAGTGTAATTTGAGACGGGTTTGCAGGAGACACTGAGAAATACAAGTAGTATGTCTAGCTGGCGTAAAAAAATTCTGTGTTTAGGTATCCGATTCCATTAGGAAAATCACTGCCATGCCTTAGTCAATGTCAAGACGTAAAACGTTTAATATTTCACTTTCTGAAGTCCACAGACAAACGAGTTTTGCTATACAGTACATAAAACCCCCGTACACAACTACCTCTTATAAATTTTGCTTGCCAGTCCGATTCAGTGAATTACGAATAGGATACAAACACATGAAAAGAGGTTAACTGCAGTAGGCCGATTTCTCGTGATTGGAAGGCGGAAATAAGGCAAGGAAGATGAATTTTCATCTTAATTGTCGACTAGGTGTACTTCTGGTCCTGTAATAGTTACTTATTTTCTGCAACCAATAACTAAATCTGTTGAATTTATTGTGTTGATGTGGCTGTTTTGGAAAGTGTTTGAAATACTCTGAGATAGTTTGGCTATGTGGGGTGAATAAAGAATAAGAAAACGACTAGGAGAGTGCCTGTGGGTAACGTAGTGGGAGTGACAGTAGATGAGGTTAAGAAATCAGGTGAAGAGAGAGCAGCCTGATGGCAGAGAATAAGTTGATGTAAAAATGCTTGTGGGGTGACCATCCCTTCCTTGAATCTGGCTATGGATGGATATCATGTATGATATTCTCATCGGGTAGGCGTACAGTCCCACTACGTTTAACAGGTGAATCCAAGAGAGGTCAGTTGAGGTACGGGATGTAGGTGAGGTAGAAGTTCTTAGAGGTGAGAATAAGATGTAGGGAAGGTCACAAATGAGGTCAGTGATGAGAAGAAATCAGCTGAGGTAAAAGGTGTATGGACAATCGGTTTGTTAAAAGGCAAGACAACTTGAATAGTAGGGAGTGGTTGCATATTCATGAGGTAGGAATGAGTTCCTTGGTTACTAGTCAGATCCACCCTCCAGTTTAACTACACCTGGCTGTCAGCTGAACTGGAATGGGTTAGCTTTATTTGTTGTTTTGGAGCAAACGCTACAGAGTAATTGAGAATTCAGATATGATATATATTCCTCGGAGATGTTTAAGATAACACAGAACCAACATGAATTAGTAACAGCTTACATGTGCCCTCAGCACCATTATCACTGATTTTTTTTTTCTATGAGTGAGATGCGGTAGGATACTATGCGACGACTGTACTGCATATTTGCTATTCCAATGGCGTCTCATTAGTTGCTACTTTTTTTTTATTTACACACATTTATAAAACTCTGGCTTTACATTGTTCGGTCAAGAAGGCTTATTATTCCTGGTGTCTTAATACTCTTTCCACCTTTCTAGTGATGCTCTCAAGGTCCATTGGTTTTACTTCTTTTGTTTTTCAACCACCATGTCTAAGAGTTCTATCAGGTGCTGTGGGAACTCTGCTTCTTTAAAGACAGTGTTACCATGAAATAGATTAGTACCTGTTTTTTCCGTTACTGGTGTTAGGTAGTGGAGATTATCATCCACTCACTTGATGTTGTGCTGCCTACTTCTTTCTTCACCTTATCATTCTTTTTCTGTGTCTGCCCTCTCCACATTCCATTTCCCCCATCTTTCCCGTCACATTTCATTACTCTTCTTTCCTTTTCAGGTGGCTTCACGTTGAGTGACAAGCCGAATGGTTTCCTGTATGCCAGGAAACCATTTACAGAGCTGGGTGGTAACCATATAACCAACACATACTTGTTCCCTACATGTCAACAAGTTGGTCGGTGTAGGGTTAGTGCACCTCCCCGTAGAACAACTAACTCATAAGTCAAACGGAATGTCTTACGGGATTGTAGCGTCTGGCTGCAGACAGAGACAGACTTCTAGCCTGACATTTTCAAGTTGATACCGTTATTATATGCACATTTAGATGACAACAGATTTTAATCACCTCAGAACATCACGAGCTACATTTATCATTTAGGATATGATTGGACTCCTGCTGAATACTGTGTTGATCGACTGTACGTCTTATTTTTTTTTATTTTTTATTCTTCTGGTCTAGGCATATATTCTTAACCTATCTTTTTCTGATTACGTTTGCACGTTCTCCAGTAGTACAGTATGTTCACTCTTTTCCTTTTCTTTATTCCATTCATTATTTCTTCCGTCATCCATGTTGATCTTTTATTTCCGTTTACTTCTGGCCATTTTTCATTTCCACTGATCGTTTTAGTACGCTGTATGCACACCTCTTTATTGCATTTTTAGCTTCATCCTTTATGGTAGGTGGGGGCGCTCACCATCCACTCACTCGATGTATTGCTGCTCTCGGGTGTCTGCCCGTTCCTCTCCTCCATTCTTCTTTCCTTCCAGCTTCTTCTGTCTTTCTTTCCTTCATTCTTTCCTCATGCTTCTGCGTACGGGCGACTTTACATTCCCTCTTATCTTCCTTTCCTTCATTCTTTCCCCTTCCTTCTGCCTGTGGGTGACTCTACAATGAACGACAAGCCAAATGGTTTCCTGTACACCAGGAAACCATTTACTAAGCTGGGTGGTAACCATATAACCAAATTTTGGCGCCTGGTGGTTTAGTGAGTAATTACGGCGCTCCAATCGGATTGAGCTGGTGAAGGTTTATATCCAAGGGATGGTTGGGGTATACTGCTCACGTAATGCCACTCAGGGATGAGTGAGGCTGGTCACTCTCATCTTAAATGTCAGGACCAACTTGCCTAGCCCCAGGCTCCTACGCTCCTCATGGGGCGATGTAGGATTGGATGATGATGACGATGATGATGATGAGCTTCATTCGGACTCACTACTTCTTGTAAGTTCCATCCTTATTCTGCTGAAGCTTAATCTTTTATCATCTGTATATATATGTATATTATAGAGAGAGAGAGAGAGAGAGAGAGAATCACGACTTGATTTTCGTGATCTGCCTTCCTTGAACTGGTCCCTTTAAGTTACCGTAGACTCATCAGTTATACTCTTTTTTTTTTTTTTTTCTTTTTTTTCCCTCCCCTTGCAAATGAATATTTCATAAGCCTAGGTCTGATTCCCTCTGTCCCATGTAATAGATCCGTTACGCTCTGGATTATCATTTAGCATATTAAATAGGTTAAACTTTTCCATTAATTCAACGATGGTTCGACAATTTTCATTTTAGTTCTAGCTTCCATAAATACTCCATCCATATAATACACTGAATAACCAAAGTGACATGAAGCATCCCTCTCTTACACAGTCATTAATGCTCAACTTCTCTATTTTCACAGGTGGAGTGCTACCCTCATAAAATAATTTTGCTCCCCTCGACAAATTTCCTCCTACACCATACACGTCTAACATACTACATAATCCTTCCCAATCCACGTTAGCACAACCATTCTCCAAGTCCATAAATGCAACATGCAGCTTCTTATTCTCCGCAGTGTACTTTTCCACTAAAGCCCTCGTTGTAAATATCCAGTGCAGGCATGGATTTGTTGGAGAGGTTTGAGGGGTGTACTCCCCCCCCCCCATTATCGGCAAACCAGCGATTACTTCCAATATATATATATATATATATATATATATATATGGTTACGGAACAGAGAAAGATAATGTACACTTTAAGTGAGAATACGAAAAATCACTACTGTCCCGTAAAGTTCCAGGTTAAAAACAAAAGAGTTAGGTAAAATTACAAGTTAAAGTTTAATGCTCAAACTAACAACAAAACATTCAGGACTCATAAGGATAATGTAATGGCAAAAACCAGGTTAAATATAATAGCCTCTATTAACACGAAAATAGCAAGAGTAAATTTATCTAAGTCAGCCCTGATAAAATGAGAAAACCAGATAATACTCAGTGAATGCAAGATATATTATTACAGATACAAAATATTATTACCACTGGCTGACAATATGAACTACAAAAACTTTATAAGGCCTACGAATCAACACCTTATGCTATACAGCACAAGAACAAAATGTAATAACACTCATACTCAAATTACACAGCTGCTAGATGGTTGGAGACTTCCTGAACACTCACAATAATAACAACTGTACAGGGGAGGACAGAGATGTGAGCAAAATGAGGAGAAGATCTAAGTGGCCATTAATGCAGAGACTGAGCTCATTATATAGGGGCCGGCAGAGCTTGATACAACTTGTAAGAAGGACGCGCAAATGAAGCCAGAGGGGACAAAGAGTTGACACTCCTGCTCTGAACAACAGAAAGAACGACTTACTCTACTATAAGGGAGGAGGGGGGGAGTGAGGTAGAACACGCTCGTGATCAAACATGCAGCATACTGTACGTTAGAATTACACAAAGGATGATGAAATCATAGGCTATGTAACACCTCCCCACAAAGAAAAAAGAAATTTACAAAGGAAATTTCTTATTACTCTAAAACATTCTGTCTAAAGTCTAGATAAGCAATCTGGAAAAACATTATCTTTCCCCTTGACATGTTGTATGTCTAATGAATACTCTTGAAGAAGTAGACTCCATCTTGTCAATCTCTGATTTTTATCTTTAAACTTACTAAGGAATTTCAGTGGGTTATGATCGGTGTAAATGACTATGGGGTCAAAACCAGAACACAAATAAAATGAAAAATGCTGTAAACCCAAAATCAAGGCCAAAAGCTCTTTCTCAGTAGTTAAGTAGTTCTTTTGAGGTGGAGTGAACTTCTTACTGTAATAAGATACATACAGGGTGTTCAATACCTTGATCATCCTCTTGCAGCAAAACAGCCCCAGCTCCTGTATCACTTGCATCAACAGCCATCTTAAAAGGCTTAGCAAAATTTGGAACAGCGAGCACTGGCTGACTTAATAGGATAGCTTTAAGTTTGCTGAAAGAGGATTCACAGTCATCGGTCCAGACAAATTTAACTCCCTTTTTCAGTAGGTCTGTAAGTGGTGATACAAGAATTGAAAAGTTAAGAACAAATCTCCTGTAATAACCTACCATTCCCAAAAATCTTTGTAGCTCTTTCCTACTTTTAGGTCTAGGAAGATCACTTATAACCTGAACCTTAGCTCCTGGTGGTGCAACATGTCCATCACCAATTACGTACCCAAGGTACTGAACTTTAGCTTAACCAAACTCACACTTTGATAAATTAGCTACAAGATTAGCCTGAACCAAACGCTCAAGAAATTTACTGACATGGCATAGGTGATCTTTCCAATTGTCACTGAAGATTAATACATGATCAATATAAACAACACACCCTGCCAAACCCTCTGTTACAACATTCATGAGCTTCTGAAAAGTGGCTGGTGCGTTCTTCATACCATATGGCATTACAGAACATGCAAAAGTCTTTCCTAGTGTTACAAAACATGAGATCTCCCTAGCACGTTCAGTCATAGGTACTTGCCAGTATCCCTTTAACAAATCAAACTTACTTATGTACCTAGCCTTTCCGATCTTGTCTATGCAATCTTCCACGCGAGGGAGAGGGTAAGTGTCTGTTTTGGTTATCTGATTAACACGTCTGTAGTCGATGCAAAGCCGCTGTGACCCACCTGGCTTAGGGACTAGAGTGACAGGAGAACTCTACTCGCTCTGACAGGGCTCAATCATCTTGTGGTCCAAGAGGTAGCCACGCTCCTTCAGGATGAGAGGAACTTTCACTGGGTTCACACGGTAAGGAGGCAGTTTAATTGGCTTTGCGTCTCCAACATCGACATCATGCATCAACACAGTGGTTCTTCCTGGAGTGGCACGGAACACTTGCGGGTACTCCTGCAGTAATGCCGAAAACTCCTGCCTTTCCTCGGGAGGTAGATGAGAGAGCTTAGTCTGGAGATCATTCATGATATCAGGATTCTTCCCCAAACTATCACTCAGGCTCATGCTGCATGGCAGAACTTCACTTGCAGACTCGGGTGGAACAGCTACATTGCAGACTGGGTTATTTTCGTCCCGCCTGTGATATAACTTTAGCATGTTGATGTGACAAAGTTGCTTATTCTTTCTGCGATCCGGTGTGGCGATGACATAGTTGACATCACTGAGTTTCTTCTCCACGAAATAAGGACCACTAAACTTGGCTTCAAGAGGTTGCCCATGCACTGGTAGCAGAATCAAAAGCTGATCTCCTGGCTGAAAGTGGCGTAACCTGAACTTCTTATCATACCAAGTCTTCATCTTCTCCTGAGCAGCTCCTAAATTCTCTCGCCAGCTGTAAAGCAGTGGACAGCCGTTCTTTGAACTTCATCACATACTCCACCAGGTTGACGTCATCTTCCTTCGACAGCCAGCATTCCTTGAGTAGCTTAAGGGGTCCTCTTACTTCATGGCCAAACAGTAGTTCAAAAGGTGAGAAGCCCAGTGATTCATTTGGAGATTCTCTTGCGGCAAATACAACGAATGGAAGACCTTTATCCCAGTCTTTCTGATGTTCCAAACAGTATTTCTTGAGCATCGATTTGAGTGTTTGATGATATTTCTCCAACGCTCCTTGGGACTGGGGATGGTAAGCTGAAGACGTGATCTGGGTGATACCCAACTCTTTCAGAGACTGCTTGAAAACGTTTGACATGAAATTACTTCCCCGGTCTGACTGTACCTCCTTGGGCAGACCAAACTTTGTGAAGAACCCTAGCATTTCCTTAACCACGTTCTTTGCTGAGATATTTCTAAGTGGAATGGCTTCAGGATAACGAGTAGCCATATCAATCAGGGTCAACACATAAGAAAATCCTGAAGAAGTCTTAGGAAGAGGGCCCACAATATCCACCAACACACGGGTGAAAGGCGCCTCAAAAGGAGGAATGGGAACTAGAGGTGCAACCTTTTCGGTCTGATTACACTTCCCCACAACTTGACAGGTGTGACAAGACTTACAATACCAGGAAACATCCCTGAAGATACCTGGCCAGTAGAAGTGTTTCAAAATGCGTGCCACAGTCTTCCTCACTCCAAGGTGTTCTGCCAAACTGGAATCATGAGCCACTCTAATGATATCCTGCCTACAAACACGAGGGATGACAACTTGATGTACAACCTCCCATTCACAGTCGGCTGATGCTGTTGGGGGTCTCCACTCCCTCATAAGTACTCCTGACTTTATATAATTACAAGTAGAAGCATCAGCTGACTCTTCCTCACTGCAAGCAGAGTTAGCTAGACCTTTCAATTCAGGGTCAGCAACCTGCAACTCAACGAACTCTTGACGAGACAAATTATCAACATTACGGGGTACTGCCTCATCTGGTGAGTGGTCCAAATGAGCAAGAAAAGTGTCAGCTAGGATAACATCATCATCATCATTATCCTCTAAGTCACCAGTAACTTTAGACTTAGCCCTAGTGACAGCACATGCAGAGAACACATCAAGGACATCATAATCCTGGGCCACAGCCACTGGCTCACTAGACAACTGAGGAGCTGGACACACTTGACTTCCACCAATATCATTTCCAAGTAAGAAAGTTACACCTGACATTGGGAGTGTCTCAACCAACTCAACCATAACGGAACCATTAACAAAACCAGACTCTAAATTCCCTCTGCACAGAGGGACAGAGAAGTAATTATTCCTTACACCTTGTAAGATTACAGTTTCATCAGAGGAATTAACATTAGAGCCTAGAACACTGGTCAGCATGTCATAAAGACTTTGTAGTTACTTGTAGAGAAGTATATTTTAGACTTGTGGTCGAGCGGCTTTTATATCTTGTAGTAGTTTCCCCACCAGATGTCATGTAGTGACGGGAGAGGTAAAGAATAGTATGGGACTATTTTTATTTGTCTTGGAAATATTAAACAGGTATAAGAGTATAAGTCCCGGGTAGCTACCTCCCTGTCTCGCTATCTCTCTCTCTTTCTGTTCTAAGGCTAATCTCCGTCTCGATCTCTCTCTACGGTCGCTTGTCTCCTTCTACCCTCTCTTTCCTAAAATCTGGTGTAGCAGGGGTGTGTCACGTATGTTCCTCATGGTTACCAGATCTTTCTTCACGAGAGGACTGCTGACAGCTAACTGCATCATCTCCTTACTGGCCGCTGTCGTCAGCTTTCCTCAGTGTTAAGAGTGTGTAAGCATGTTTAGCACTGCTGGATTCTCGCAGACACAACACCTTCTCATCATTTGACTTCCTGCTTCTATCTGTCTCTCTATCTATCTATCTATTATGGTTTGCAATTATAATATGGAGACCTACCACATTGCTCGGCCGCGCAAAAATGGCGTACCATCGACATTTAATAGTTATAACATATTAATACATACTACATACACATTATAATGAACTTATAAGCTAATTAAGTGAAATACATAATATTGTAAAGTAACATAATTGTATGAATATTGTATACATATATTATTCATAGTAAATAGTGATTATTCAGTAATATTACATTTTAAATAAGTTGTATACATATTTGAATAAATGCAATGGTTGTTGTATAACACTTGTAAGACGTGCATGTACAACAGACGTACGCATATAATTGTGCAATGGTAATACTGCTAGGTTATATATTACATATTTGAGTTATCACTTTAGTAATGTCTAATATTTCACCTAACTTGTATGATGATACTGGTAATACAGAATTGTGCTATGATTGTATGACTTATAATATTGTACTAACACTGTGGTACTACATAATTGTAACATTTTATGAATTGTTACCAAATATTGTGTTAATGCATAATTGTGTTGGCCTTATAATTGTAGTTAAAGTTACATAAAAGTTACATCTTGTTAATGCAACTGTTACATAATTGGCAAAGTGTAACATAATGCAATCGTTTGTCGTTACATAATTGTTACATATCGTTTGTAGGTACATAATTGTAGTTTGTGTAACATAATGCAATCGTTTGTCGTTACACAATTGTTACATATCGTTTGTAGGTACATAATTGTAGTTAATGTAACATAATGCAATCGTTTGTCGTTACATAATTGTTACATATCGTTTGTAGTTACATTATTGTAATATGGAGTAACATAATTGTAATAACTGCAGTCCTAACATATGCTGCGGTCGATGATAGTGATGATGTGTCATGCCACTTGTTTGTGGAGACACAATTTGCTTTTTGTTTGTAGTTTATGTGGTATTTTGGCATATATAGTAACATTTACACTTATTTTCATTTGTTTGTTATGTGATCTTACTTTATTTCTCTTTTTTCCTTTCCTTTTCTTTTCTTTTTTTTTTTTGTATGTATTGATTTTCCATAGTTTGTTTCTCTTTGCTTGTGTACGCTTTTTTCCATGTTGTTCATGGTTGCATAATTGCTGACTAATTTCCTTGAGATACTTTTTTAAAGTTTAGTTTATATTGCACAGATATTACTGAAAATGATATTATATAGTCCCATATTTTGTTATTTTATATAAAAAATATATACACTATATACAGTATTAACTATACACACTGACTTGTTGTTCACCTGTACCTATCGTGAGTAATATGTGTGTCAGCACTGTGTGGAAATCATTGTCTTCACGATTGTGTTGAAGATGTTCACTCTTGCTAACGGCATTTGTGTTGGCCATTTTTTTTTTTCCTCTAGTTTACCTTGTAACTTAATTTGTCTGTTTCCACTAGGTAGCTTTAATTAATAAATGTTAAATACAGTTCTTTTAATTGCTCACTGAGTAACTGTAATTGTATATTTTCTTTATTACTTTGTAGATATAATTAATGTATAGTTGTATGTATGAAACACGTATTTTACGTAGGTATAAATGGTAACACTCGTTGGTAGTAAATAAATGTTATAATAAATGAATGAATATATACAGTGTAGAATATTTATTGTTGGTGATTATTTAGTATTTGAGTTATGCAGATAACTGAAGTAAGTATGTGTATTTAAACTGTAACTATACAGCACGTTTTTTATGTTTGTGCAGAAGCTTATTGTCTATCACTGTGTATTGTATAAATGAAGTAACTATGTAACTCACTAATTTTTACCGTGGAGGAAAATGGTGTGAGTGGTGTTGCACGTGGTGATAGCGTTGTCCTTCGCGGGTTGATTGGCGTGTTGTCGTCTCAGCACATGGTGACGTCGGCTTCCCACACTGGTAGCTGTGGTGAGTGAATGAGTAGCGATGAGTAACTTGAGTGAAGACGGGTGAGTAAGACGAGTTGTGAATATGGACTTGATGTTTTGCTGTCTTGACCTCTTCACACCTGCGTAAGCGGTGGGGGTTGGGTGGATGTAGCAGAGAGAGGAGGGTGAGGTCTGGTGGTTATGAGTTGTGAGTCGTCTCTCACTCTTCGTTTGTTTGTTTGTTTGTTTGTTTGTTTTCTTTCTTTCTTGATGTATTCTTGGTCCTTTTTTCTTGTGATTTACTCGTTGTAGGATGGAGACTGCCGCTACTTGTAGGTGCGTGTAGAAGATTATACAGACGACGTAGAGTTGTTAATTGTAGTTGATTGTAGATGGCTGTAGTTGATTGTAGATTATTTGCACTGTAGGCTGTATTTTGTAGGATTCAATGTAGAACTGAAGCTAATCTTGTAGTCTCGGTTGCTTTTGTAGAAATTTGCTTTTAATTCGGAGACGATGTCCGCAGATTTGCTGGTTTGTCGTTAAGCTACTTGCAAGGCGTCGAGTGATCTCTTGACCTCTGCATCAGCGTAATGATCTGGGGGACGGAGGGGGCAGGATGGAGAGAATACTGTCAGGAGCTGATGTTGTTGGTTGTTTTCAATCTTGATATTTTGTAGAAATTTAATGTTGATTCGTAGACGAGGTTCGTATACGTTCGCTGCTACCAAATGTCATAAAGACTTTGTAGTTACTTGTAGAGAAGTATATTTTAGACTTGTGGTCGAGCGGCTTTTATATCTTGTAGTAGTTTCCCCACCAGATGTCATGTAGTGACGGGAGAGGTAAAGAATAGTATGGGACTATTTTTATTTGTCTTGGAAATATTAAACAGGTATAAGAGTATAAGTCCCGGGTAGCTACCTCCCTGTCTCGCTATCTCTCTCTCTTTCTGTTCTAAGGCTAATCTCCGTCTCGATCTCTCTCTAAGGTCGCTTGTCTCCTTCTACCCTTTCTTTCCTAAAATCTGGTGTAGCAGGGGTGTGTCACGTATGTTCCTCATGGTTACCAGATCTTTCTTCACGAGAGGACTGCTGACAGCTAACTGCATCATCTCCTTACTGGCCGCTGTCGTCAGCTTTCCTCAGTGTTAAGAGTGTGTAAGCATGTTTAGCACTGCTGGATTCTCGCAGACACAACACCTTCTCATCATTTGACTTCCTGCTTCTATCTGTCTCTCTATCTATCTATCTATTATGGTTTGGCAAGCACCTGTATCACGATATATTTTAACTGATTTCCTGTCATTACTGTCCAGAGGACTGACAAAACCATCAGACAGGAAATTAGCACATGAACTCTTGAGAGTGTCACCCACGTTACTGCTCAAAAGTGGAGCTTCATCATGAGAATTTAATTTACCCCTCAAAGCAGGTTCAGTTAACTCAGTTAAAGAATTCTGGGAACTCTCATGGGTGGACACTAGACCAATTGACTGAATATTTAAAGACTCCTTTTTGTTCACATCACGCTGTCTCTTGAAACATTTCTCCGTAGTATGACAAAGCTTACTACAATAAGTACATTTACTTTTCTGAAATCTAGAGGTGAAGCTGGTACTTACTTCCTGAGAAACATCATCTTTATTCTCTTTCCTGTTACCTGTACTTTGAGTAGAGGCAACGTACTTACTCTCAGCTTTCCTTTTTTCTCTAGAATATCTCTTGTGAGTGAGAACATATTCATCAGCTAAAACTGCAGCATCAGACAAATTATCTATTCTTTTCTCATCAAGATATAGGCTTACATCATTATTAATACACCTTTTGAAGTCCTCCAGCAAAATCATCTGCTTAAATTTACCAAAATCAGAATCCACATTCTTAGAATTCAACCACTGCTCTAACAGATCTTCTTTGATTTTTGCATACTCAACATGGGATTGCTTATCTTGCTTATAAGTTGTCCTAAATTTTACTCTATAGGCTTCAGGAACAAGCTCATAGGCCTTAAGAATCAAGCTCTTAACTACATCATAATTATCAGATTGATCCTGAGGCAAAGATGCATAAGTTACTTGAGCTTTACCGGTGAGAACAGTTTGAAGGACTACTGGCCAATACTTTTTGGGCCAATTAAAACCTGTAGCTACCCTCTCAAACAACTGAAAATACTTTGTTAAATCAGATTCTTTAAAAGGAGGGACAAGTTTAACATTTTTAGCCACATCAAAATCATCAGATCTAGATGATCCAGTTCCACCTTGTTTCATGCGATACTCATGGTCTGCCTGAATCCTAGCAAGTTCAATTTGTGCCTGAGCCTGTGCCTGTGCCTCCTGAATCCGAGCCTGAGATTCAGCCTCCTTAGCATTTGCCTGAAACTCAGCCTCCTTAACACGAGCCTCCTGCAGAGCTAGCTGTAACTTAGCTAATTCAATCTGCGTTTGCTCATTTGGAGGAGTTACATTAAACAAGCTTTCATTAATCATGTCAACAATTTGATCTTTAGAATGATGAGAGCGACCAGCAATTCCCAATTGTTGAGCAACAAGCTTAAGTTCATTCTTTGTTCTGTTTTCTACATCACACACTGTTTGCACATTTGACAAAAAATCTTTGTCTTCACCAAGAGTAGTAATAGTAGACATCATGAATAAATCACAGTCACAAAATATCAAGCAATATCCTTATGATAATATCCTGAATATCCTGATAAGAGGTCTCCAAATTTATGTTACGGAAAAGAGAAAGATAATGTACACTTTAAGTGAGAATACGAAAAATCACTACTGTCCCTTAAAGTTCCAGGTTCAAAACAAAAGAGTTAGGTAAAATTACAAGTTAAAGTTTGATACTCAAACTAACAACAAAACATCCAGGACTCATAAGGATAATGTAATGGCAAAAAACAGGTTAAATATATGGTTAACTGCAATAGCCTCTATTAACACGAAATTAGCAAGAGTAAATTTATCTAAGTCAGCCCTGATAAAATGAGAAAACCATATAATACTCAGTGAATGCAAGATATATTATTACAGATACAAAATATTATTACCACTGGCTGACAATGTGAATTACAAAAACTTTACTAGGCCTACGAATCAACACCTTATGCTATACAGCACAAGAACAAAATGTAATAACACTCATACTCAAATTACACAGCTGCTAGATGGTTGGAGACTTCCTGAACACTCACAATAATAACAACTGTACAGGGGAGGACAGAGATTCGAGCAAAATGAGGAGTAGATCTAAGTGGCCATTAATGCAGAGACTGAGTTCATTATACAGGGGCCGGCAGAGCTTGATACAACTTGTAAGAAGGACGCGCAAATGAAGCCATAGGGGACAAAGAGTTGACACTCCTGCTCTTAAAAACAGAAAGAACGACTTACTCTACTATAAGGGAGGAGGGGGGGAGTGAGGTAGAACACGCTCGTGATCAAACATGCAGCGTACTGTACGTTAGAATTACACAAAGGATGATGAAATCATAGGCTATGTAACTATATATATATATATATATATATATATATATATATATATATATATATATATATATATATATATATATATATATTATCTTATTGCACTTGCATCTATCTACATTGCTGAACTCCAACGAATAAAACAAAGAAGTGCATCTTTATTTTTTTTTCATTGGTTAGATACACTGTGGTAATTATGCTAGAAATTAGGCCCCTCATCTCCTTCCACAGTCCTTGTCTATGCATCCCCTACCCTATTTAAGTTCACCCTGCTCCTCACTTATCTTCTGTAATGCTACATATAGTTTCTGTAAGCACCCAAGAGAGGAGTATGGTATGTAGGAGGACTACTGGGCCTTGAGAGCAGGCTGCGAAACCTATGCCCAGAGTCGGACACATTAAAAAAAAAAAAACCTAATCCCTCTGTGATTCTAAGGTCTCCATTTTCCTTTACGAGTATGGAGTGGAAATGATACCGCGTTCCTCCGATCTGTCAGTACTTTCTTTGTCTGCTCACACTGATCCTTATTCTGACAGCCTTATCACCTCCACACTTCAACATTTCCCCATTATGACCTCCGCTTCTGGTGCCTTATGTAGCTTAATTTTATTTTCCCTCTGCTAATTGATCCCTGCCCCATTGGTCTGTCACCTCCGGTATCAATACTCTAACTAGTAACAACTGTTATTTTTTTTTCTTACCTGCCACTGCCAGAGAGCTAAAGTATCCCCTCCCCCCTATCTCTCAGTTACTTCATTCTTATCTTATAGTATCCTAACAGCCTTACTACGAAGCTTTCCTCTCACCACTCCCTTCATCTTTAATCCTCTAGTTTCTTTACTGTTTCACAGCGTTTATCATTCTAGCACTGATCATTTACGTTTCTTCCATTCTCATCATCCACTCGCATTCTGGCATCTTTTATCATCTGTTTTACTCTGCTTTAATCTACATTCCTGCTTCCTTCTCTGTTTTACATCCCGAGATACACTTCTCTGGAATATCTTTTTCATGTCTCCATTTTCTCCTTTAAAGTTATATCCACATCACCGAACATTTTCTCATTACATTATTTGTTTTGGCATATACTGCTTTAGCTGCATCTATAATATCCATCACAATTTTCCATATTTCCTCTATATCATTCCCGCATTAACTTCCACACTCAAATTCTCTGGTATATGCTTCATTTCCAATCTATATCTTTTAGAAAAAGTCTCTCTCTCTCTCTTTCTCTCTCTCTCTCTCTCTCTCTCTCTCTCTCTCTCTCTCTCTCTCTCTCTCTCTCTCTCTCTCTCTCTCATATCTTATTCACACCTCCAATTCTGGTTCCTCCCTCCTTTCGTAGGCTACTTCCATTTATTTCTAATTCTTATCTTTGTCAGTAGTTCAAAGTGATCTGAACCTGTTACTATTCATCCAACCGCCTTTGCTTTTGTAACTCATTCTAATCCTTTCATCTACCATTGCATATTCTAAAACTACCATCTGCCCACTTTCATCTTCCCTTCTCTGCTAAGTATAGTTATGAATCAATACTAAAAAAAAAAAAAGTTACCTAAATCCATTGGTCTTTCTCTGCACACACTTTTAATAAAAACTCATTCCTATTTCTTTTCTTCCACTTCCTTATTCCTTGCTCTACCATTCAAATAACCGAAATCAATGACTTTTTTGTCTTTCTTTTATACACTTGGGTAGTTGCTACTAAACCAATCTGTTCCGTCCCATTGTCACTTCTTATTTGTTTACGGGTGCATATACACATGTGTACCTGTCTGACCCTATCTTACACTCACACCACACAAGCCTTGCATCAACACATGTGCTTTCACACATTTTTTTTTTTTCAAGCACTCCGACAACAACAAAGTAAATGCATTCCATTTTCCTGCCCTAATTTCTCCTTTCAAACCTGACCATATTACCAACCCATCTGCACTCCATATATCAGATTCTTCTCCATCATTCCAAAATCTACCGCCTAATATGCGTTTCACTCACTCCACATACAGTCAGTATTCCCTCTCTCCATTCTTTCATGAAACCACACCTCTTTTTGTGATTATCAGAGCTACAGCACTCTTCTGCCATCTCTTGATCCTTTGTCACCAGACAGTGACCGACCGGGGTACTGTCGGTGACAAACAAGCTGCAGTTGTTTCTCAGGAAATGTTGGGCCTAGACATAATACCCCCAGACAAGGCACCGGATTGTCAGAAATATTTTTTATTTCCTAAATAGTCTTCAAATAAAATAAAATAAAAAATAAAATAAAGGACTTGATAAATGAACTAAAATTGTAAAAGAAGACATGATAAAAGTAACCCATTAAAACAGCGAAAAAGAAGTTTGCTAAAAACATCCACCCACCTTTAGTTTTACCTTTGGATAAAAGGATACTAATATATATATATATATATATATATATATATATATATATATATATATATATATATATATATATATATTGTTATATAGCCTGTGATTTCATCATCCTTTGTGTAATTTTAACGCACAGTATGCTGCATGTTTGATCACGAGCGTGTTCTGCCTCAGTCCCCCCCTTCTACCGTTATAGTAGAGTAAGTCGTCCATTCTGTTGTTCAGAGCAGGATTGTCAGCTCTTTGTCCCCTATGGCTTCATTTGCGCGTCCTTCTCACAAGTTGTATCAAGCTCTGCTGGCCCCTATATAATGAGCTCAGTCTCTGCATTATTGCCACTTAGATCTACTCCTCATTTTGCTCACATCTCTGTCCTCCCCTGTACAGTTATTATTATTGTGAGTGCTCAGGAAGTCTCCAACCATCTAGCAGCTGTGTGTAATTTGAGTATAACTGTTATTGCATTTTGTTCTTGTACTGTATAGCATAAGTTGTTAATTTGTAGGCCTAGTGAGGTTTTTGTAATTTATGTATAGTTCTTATTGTTAGCCATTGTTCATAATAGATTGTATCTGTAATAATTTATCTTGCATTAACTGAGCATTACCCAGTGTATTTTCATTTTATCAGGGCTGACTTAGGTAAATTTACTCTTGCTAATTTCGTGTTAATAGAGGCTATTGCAGTTAACCATATATTTAACCTGTTTTTTGCCATTACATTATCCTTATGAGTCCTGAATGTTTTGTTGTTAGTTTGAGCACTAAACTTTATATTGTAATTTTACCTAACTCTTTTGTTTTGAACCTGGAACTTTACGGGACAGTAGTGACTCTTAGTATTCTCACTTAATGTGTACATTATCTTTCTCTGTTCCGTAACATAAATTTGGCGACCTCTTATCAGGATATTCAGGATATTATCATAAGGATATTGCTTGATATTTAGTGACTGTGATTTATTCATGATGTCTACTATTACTACGCTTGATGAAGCCAAAGATTTTTTGTCAAATGTGCAAACAGTGTGTGATGTAGAAAACAGAACAAAGAATGAACTTAAGCTTGTTGCTCAACAATTGGGAATTGCAGTTCACTCTCATCATTCTAAAGATCAAATTGTTGGCATGATTAATAAAAGCTTGTTTAATGTAACTCCTCCAAATGAGCAAACGCAGATTGAATTAGCTAAGTTACAGCTAGCCCTGCAGGAGGCTCGTGTTAAGGAGGCTGAATTTGAAGCACGTGCTAAGGAGGCTGAGTCTCAGGCTAAGGAGGCGGAGTCTCAGGCTCGTATTCACGAGGCTGAATTTCAGGCAAATGCTCGTATTCAAGAGGCACAGGTACAGGCTCAGGCACAAATTGAACTTGCTAGGATTCAGGCAGACCATGAGTATCGCATGAAACAAGGTGGAACTGGATCATCTAGCTCTGATGATTTTGATGTGGCTAAAAATGTTAAACTTGTCCCTCCTTTTAATGAATCTGATTTAACAAAGTATTTTCAGTTGTTTCAGGTTTTAATTGGCCCAAAAAGTATTGGCCAGTACTCCTTCAAACTGTTCTCACCGGTAAAGCTCAAGTAACTTATGCATCTTTGCCTCAGGATCAATCTGATAATTATGATGTATTTAAGAGCTTAATTCTTAAGGCCTATGAGCTTGTTCCTGAAGCCTATAGAGTAAAATTTAGGACAACTTATAAGCAAGATAAGCAATCCCATGTTGAGTATGCAAAAATCAAAGAAGATCTGTTAGAGCAGTGGTTAAATTCTAAGAATGTGGATTCTGATTTTGGTAAATTTAAGCAGATGATTTTGCTGGAGGACTTCAAGAGGTGTATTAGTAAAGATATAAGCCTATATCTTGATGAGAAAAGAATAGATAATTTGTCTGATGCGGCAGTTTTAGCCGATGAATATGTTCTTACTCACAAGAGATATTATAAAGAAAAAGGGAAAGCTGAGAGTAAGTTCGTTGCCTCTACTCAGAGTACAGGTAACAGGAAAGAGAATAAAGATGATGTTTCTCAGGAAGCAAATACCAGCTTCACCTCTAGATTTCAGAAAAGTAAATGTACATATTGTAGTAAGCTTGGTCATACTACGGAGAAATGTTTCAGGAGACAGCGTGATGTGAACAAAAAGGAGTCTCAAAATATTCAGTCAATTGGAATAGTGTCCACCCTTGAGAGTACCCAGAATTCTTTAACTGAGTTAACTGAACCTGCTTTGAGGGGTAACTTAAATTCTCATGATGGAGCTCCTCTTTTGAGCAGTAACATGGGTGACACTCTCAAGAGTTCATGTGCTAATTTCCTGTCTGATGGTTTTGTCAGTCCTCTGGACAATAATGACAGGAAATCAGTTAAAATATATCGTGATACAGGTGCTTGCCAATCCCTTATGCTGACCAGTGTTCTAGGCTCTAATGTTAATTCCTCTGATGAAACTGTAATCTTACAAGGTGTAGGGAATAATTACTTCTCTGTCCCTCTGTGCAGAGTGAATTTAGAGTCTGGTTTTGTTAATGGTTCCGTTATGTTTGGGTTGGTTGAGACACTCCCAATGTCAGGTGTAACTTTCTTACTTCGAAATGATATTGGTGGAAGTCAAGTGTGTCCAGCTCCTCAGTTGTCTGGTGAGGCAGTGGCTGCGGCCCGGGATTGTAATGTCCCTGATGTGTTCCCTGCATGTGCTGTCACTAGGGCTAAGTCTAAAGTTACTGGTGACTTAGAGGATAATGATGATGATGATCTTATCCTAGCTGACACTTTTCTTGCTCATTTGGACCACTCACCAGATGAGGCAGTACCCCGTAGTGTGATAATTTGTCTCGTCAAGATTTGGTTGAGTTGCAGGTTGCTGACCCTTTGTTGAAAGGTCTAGCTAACTCTGCTTGCAGTGAGGAAGAGTCAGCTGGTGCTTCTACTTGTTATTATATAAAGTCAGGAGTACTTATGAGGAAGTGGAGACCCCCAACAGCATCAGCCGACTGTGAATGGGAGGTTATACATCTAGTTGTCATCCCTCGTGTTTGTAGGCAGGATATCATTAGAGTGGCTCATGATTCCAGTTTGGCAGGACACCTTGGAGTGAGGAAGACTGTGGCACGCATTTTGAAACACTTCTACTGGCCAGGTATCTTCAGGGATGTTTCCTGGTATTGTAAGTCTTGTCACACCTGTCAAGTTGTGGGGAAGTGTAATCAGACCGGAAAGGTTGCACCTCTAGTTCCCATTCCTCCTTTTGAGGCGCCTTTCACCCGTGTGTTGGTGGATATTGTGGGCCCTCTTCCTAAGACTTCTTCAGGATTTCTTATGTGTTGACCCTGATTGATATGGCTACTCGTTATCCTGAAGCCATTCCACTTAGAAATATCTCAGCAAAGAACGTGGTTAAGGAAATGCTAGGGTTCTTCACAAAGTTTGGTCTGCCCAAGGAGGTACAGTCAGACCGCGGAAGTAATTTCATGTCAAATGTTTTCAAGCAGTCTCTGAAAGAGTTGGGCATCACCCAGATCACGTCTTCAGCTTACCATCCCCAGACCCAAGGAGCGTTGAAGAAATATCATCAAACACTCAAATCGATGCTCAAGAAATACTGTTTGGAACATCAGAAAGACTGGGATAAAGGTCTTCCATTCGTTGTGTTTGCTGCAAGAGAATCTCCAAATGAATCACTGGGCTTCTCACCTTTTGAACTACTGCTTCGCCATGAAGTAAGAGGACCCCTTAAGTTACTCAAGGAATGCTGGCTGTCGGAGGAAGATGACGTCAACCTGGTGGAGTATGTGATGAAGTTCAAAGAACGGCTGTCCACTGCTTTACAACTGGCGAGAGAGAATTTAGGAGCTGCTCAGGAGAAGATGAAGGCTTGGTATGATAAGAAGTTCAGGTTACGCCACTTTCAGCCAGGAGATCAGCTTTTGATTCTGCTAGTGGTTCATGGGCAACCTCTTGAAGCCAAGTTTGGTGGTCCTTATTTCGTGGAGAAGAAACTCAGTGATGTCAACTATGTTATCGCCACACCGGATCGCAGAAAGAACAAGCAACTTTGTCACATCAACATGATAAAGTTATATCACAGGCGGGACGAAAATAACCCAGTCTGCACTGTAGCTGTTCCTCCCGAGTCTTCAAGTGAAGTTCTGCCATGCAGCATGAGCCTGAGTGATAGTTTGGGGAAGAATCCTGATATCATGAATGATCTCCAGACTAAGCTTTCTCATCTACCTCCCGAGGAAAGGCAGGAGTTTTCGGCATTACTGCAGGAGTACCCGCAAGTGTTCCGTGCCACTCCAGGAAGAACCACTGTATTGATGCATGATGTCGATGTTGGAGACGCAAAGCCAATTAAACTGCCTCCTTACCATGTGAACCCAGTGAAAGTTTTTCTCATCCAGAAGGAACTTGGATACCTGTTGGACCACAAGATGATTGAGCCCTGTCAGAGCGAGTGGAGTTCTCCTGTCACTTTAGTCCCTAAGCCAGGTGGGTCACAGCGGCTTTGCATCGACTACAGACGTGTTAATCAGATAACCAAAACAGACACTTACCCTCTCCCTCGCGTGGAAGATTGCATACACAAGATCGGAAAGGCTAGGTACATAAGTAAGTTTGATTTGTTAAAGGGGTACTGGCAAGTACCTATGACTGAACGTGCTAGGGAGATCTCATGTTTTGTAACACTAGGAAAGACTTTTGCATGTTCTGTAATGCCATATGGTTTAAAGAATGCACCAGCCACATTTCAGAAGCTCATGAATGTTGTAACAGAGGGTTTGGCAGGGTGTGTTGTTTATATTGATCATGTGTTAATCTTCAGTGACAACTGAAAAGATCACCTATGCCATGTCAGTAAATTTCTTGAGCGTTTGGTTCATGCTAATCTTGTAGCTAATTTATCAAAGTGTGAGTTTGGTCGAGCTAAAGTTCGGTACCTTGGGTATGTAATTGGTGATGGACATGTTGCACCACCAGGAGCTAAGGTTCAGGTTATAAGTGATCTTCCCAGACCTAAAAGAAAGAAAGAGCTACAAAGATTTTTGGGAATGGTAGGTTATTACAGGAGATTTGTTCTTAACTTTTCAATTCTTGTATCACCACTTACAAACCTACTGAAAAAGGGAGTTAAATTTGTCTGGACCGATAACTGTGAATCCTCTTTCAACAAACTTAAAGCTATCCTATTAAGTCAGCCAGTGCTCGCTGTTCCAAATTTTGCTAAGCCTTTTAAGATGGCTGTTGATGCAAGTGATACAGGAGCTGGGGCTGTTTTGCTGCAAGAGGATGATCAGGGTATTGAACACCCTGTATCTTACTACAGTAAGAAGTTCACTCCACCTCAAAAGAACTACTCAACTATTGAAAAAGAGCTTTTGGCCTTGATTTTGGGTTTACAGCATTTTTCAAATTATTTGTGTTCTGGTTTTGACCCCATAGTCATTTATACCGATAATAACCCACTGAAATTCCTTAGTAAGTTTAAACATAAAAATCAGAGATTGACAAGATGGAGTCTACTTCTTCAGGAGTATTCATTAGACATACATGTCAAGGGGAAAGAAAATGTTATTGCAGATTCCTTATCTTGACTTTAGACAGATTGTTTTAGAGTAATAAGAAATTTCCTTTGTAAATTTCTTTTTCTTTGTGAGGAGGTGTTACATAGCCTATGATTTCATCATCCTTTGTGTAATTTTAAGACACAGTATGCTGCATGTTTGATCACGAGCGTGTTCTGCCTCAGTCCCCCCCTTCTACCGTTATAGTAGAGTAAGTCATCCTTTCTGTTGTTCAGAGCAGGATTGTCAGCTCTTTGTCCCCTATGGCTTCATTTGCGCGTCCTTCTCACAAGTTGTATCAAGCTCTGCTGGCCCCTATATAATGAGCTCAGTCTCTGCATTATTGCCACTTAGATATACTCCTCATTTTGCTCACATCTCTGTCCTCCCCTGTACAGTTATTATTATTGTGAGTGCTCAGGAAGTCTCCAACCATCTAGCAGCTGTGTGTAATTTGAGTATAACTGTTATTGCATTTTGTTCTTGTACTGTATAGGATAAGTTGTTAATTTGTAGGTCTAGTGAGGTTTTTGTAATTTATGTAAAGTTCTTATTGTTAGCCATTGTTCATAATAGTTTGTATCTGTAATAATTTATCTTGCATTAACTGAGCATTACCCAGTGTATTTTCATTTTATCAGGGCTGACATAGGTAAATTTACTCTTGCTAATTTCGCGTTAATAGAGGCTATTGCAGTTAACCATATATTTAACCTGTTTTTTGCCATTACATTATCCTTATGAGTGCTGAATGTTTTGTTGTTAGTTTGAGCATTAAACTTTAACTTGTAATTTTACCTAACTCTTTTGTTTTGAACCTGGAACTTTACGTGACAGTAGTGACTCTTAGTATTCTCACTTAATGTGTACATTATCTTTCTCTGTTCCGTAACAATATATATATATATATATATATATATATATATATATATATATATATATATATATATACAGATATATATATATATATATATATATATATATATATATATATATATATATATATGTATATATATACATATATATATATATATATATATATATATATATATATATATATATATATATATATATATATATATATATATATATATATATATATATATATATATATATACAGATATATATATATATATATATATATATATATATATATATATATATATATATATATATATATATATATATATTGTTACATAGCCTATGATTTCATCATCCTTTGTGTAATTCTAGCGTAAGGTGTGCTGCCTGTTTGATCACGAGCGTGTTCTACCTCACTCCCCCCTTCTACCGTTATAGTACAGTAAGTCGTTGTTTCTGTTGTTCAGAGCGGGATTGTCAACTCTTTGTCCCCTATGGCTTCATTTGCGCGTCCTTCTTACAAGTTGTATCAAGCTCTGCTGGCCCCTATATAATGAGCTCAGTCTCTGCATTATTGCCACTTAGATCTACTCCTCATTTTGTTCACATCTCTGTCCTCCCCTGTACAGTTATTATCGTGAATACTCAGGAAGTCTCCAACCATCTAGCAGCTGTGTAATTTGAGTATAACTATTGTTGCATTTTTTCTTGTGCTGTGTAGCATAAGGTTAATTCTTAGGCCTAGTAAGGTTTTTGTAATTTGTGTAAGGATTCTTGTTGTCAGCCATCATTAATATTATTTTGTATCTGTAATAATTTATCTTGCATTAACTGAGCATTACCCAGAGTATTTTCATTTTATCAGGCCTGACTTAGATAAATTTACTCATGTTAATTTTGTGTTAATTGAGGCTATTGCAGTTAACCATATATTTAACCTGTTTTTTGCCATTACATTATCCTTATGAGTCCTGAATATTTTGTTGTTGGTTTGTGGATTAAACTTTAACTTGTAATTTTATCTAACTCTTTTGTTTTGAACCTGGAACTTTACGGGACAGTAGTGATTTTTAGTATTCTCACTTAAAGTGTACATTATCTTTCGCTGTTCCGTAACATAAATTTGGCGACCTCTCATCAGGATATTCAGGATATTATCATAAGGATATTGCTTGATATTTTGTGACTGTGATTTATTCATGATGTCTACTATTACCACACTTGATGAAGCCAAAGATTTTTTGTCAAATGTGCAAACAGTGTGTGATGTAGAAAACAGAACAAAGAATGAACTTAAGCTTGTTGCTCAACAATTGGGAATTGCAGTTCACTCTCATCATTCTAAAGAAGAAATTGTTGGCATGATTAATAAAAGCTTGTTTAATGTAACTCCTCCAAATGAGCAAACGCAGATTGAAATAGCTAAGTTACAGCTAGCCCTGCAGGAGGCTCGTGTGAAGGAAGCTGAATTTCAAGCACGTGCTAAGGAGGCTGAGTCTCAGGCTAAGGAGGCTTGTGTTAAGCAGGCTGAATTTCAAGCAAATGCTAAGGAGGCTGAATCTCAGGCTCTGATTCAGGAGGCACAGATACAGGCACAAGTTGAACTTGCCAGGATTCAGGCAGACCATGAGTATCGCATGAAACAATGTGGCACTGGATCATCTAGCTCTGATGATTTTGATGTGGCTAAAAATGTTAAACTTGTCCCTCCTTTTAATGAATCTGATTTAACAAAGTATTTTCAGTTGTTTGAGAGGGTAGCTAAAGGTTTTAATTGGCCCAAGGAGTATTGGCCAGTACTCCTTCAAACTGTTCTCACCGGTAAAGCTTAATTAACTTATGCATCTTTGCCTCAGATTCAATCTGATAAATATGATGTAGTTAAGAGCTTGATTCTTAAGGCCTATGAGCTTGTTCCTGAAGCCTATAGAGTAAAATTTAAGACAACTTATAAGCAAGATAAGGAATCCCATGTTGAGTATGCAAAAATCAAAGAAGATCTGTTAGAGCAGTGGTTAAATTCTAAGAATGTGGATTCTGATTTTGGAAAATTTAAGCAGATGATTTTGCTGGAGGACTTCAAGAGGTGTATTTATAAAGATGTAAGCCTAGATCTTGATGAGAGAAGAATAGATAATTTGTCTGATGCTGAAGTTTTAGCTGATGAATATGTTCTCACTCACAAGAGATATTCTAGAGAAAAAGGGAAAGCTGAGAGTAAGTACGTTGCCTCTACTCAGAGTACAGGTAACAGGAAAGAGAATAAAGATGATGTTTCTCAGGAAGTAAATACCAGCTTCACTTCTAGATTTCAGAAAAGAAAATGTACTTATTGTAGTAAGCTTGGTCATACTACGGAGAAATGTTTCAGGAGACAGCGTGAAGTGAACAAAAAGGAGTCTTTAAATATTCAGTCAATTGGTCAAGTGTCCACTCTTGACAGTTCCCAGAATTCTTTAACTGAGTTAACTGAACCTGCTTTGAGGGGTAATTTAAATTCTCATGATGGAGCTCCTCTTTTGAGCAGTTACGTGGGTGACACTCTCAAGAGTTCATGTGCTAATTTCCTGTCTGATGGTTTTGCCAGTCCTCTGGACAGTAATGACAGGAAATCAGTTAAAATATATCGTGATACAGGTGCTTGCCAATCCCTTATGCTGACCAGTGTTCTAGGCTCTAATGTTAATTCCTCTGATGAAACTGTAATCTTACAGGGTGTAGGGAATAATTACTTCTCTGTCCCTCTGTGCAGAGTGAATTTAGAGCCTGGTTTTGTTAATGGTTCCGTTATGGTTGGGTTGGTTGAGACACTCCCAATGTCAGGTGTAACTTTCTTACTTGGAAATGATATTGGTGGAAGTCAAGTGTGTCCAGCTCCTCAGTTGTCTAGTGAGCCAGTGGCTGCGACCCAGGATTGTGATGTCCCTGATGTGTTTCCTGCATGTGCTGTCACTAGGGCTAAGTCTAAAGTTACTGGTGATTTAGAGGATAATGATGATGATGATGATGTTATCCTAGCTGACACTTTTCTTGCTCATTTGGACCACTCACCAGATGAGGCAGTACCCCGTAGTGTTGGTAATTTGTCTCGTCAAGAGTTGGCGCAGTTGCAGGTTGCTGACCCTGAGTTGAAAGGTCTAGCTAACTCTGCCTGCTTGAGGAAGAGTCAGCTGGTGCTTCTACTTGTTATTATATAAAGTCAGGAGTACTTATGAGGAAGTGGAGACCCCCAACAGCATCAGCCGACTGTGAATGGGAGGTTGTACATCAAGTTGTCATCCCTCGTGTTTGTAGGCAGGATATCATTAGAGTGGCTCATGATTCCAGTTTGGCAGGACACCTTGGAGTGAGGAAGACTGTGGCACGCATTTTGAAACACTTCTACTGGCCAGGTATCTTCAGGGATGTTTCCTGGTATTGTAAGTCTTGTCACACCTGTCAAGTTGTGGGGAAGTGTAATCAGACCGAAATGGTTGCACCTCTAGTTCCCATTCCTCCTTATGAGGCGCCTTTCACCCGTGTGTTGGTGGATATTGTGGGCCCTCTTCCTATGACTTCTTCAGGATTTTCTTATGTGTTGACCCTGATTGATATGGCTACTCGTTATCCTGAAGCCATTCCACTTAGAAATATCTCAGCAAAGAACGTGGTTAAGGAAATGCTAGGGTTCTTCACAAAGTTTGGTCTGCCCAAGGAGGTACAGTCAGACCGGGGAAGTAATTTCATGTCAAACGTTTTCAAGCAGTCTCTGAAAGAGTTGGGCATGACCCAGATCACGTCTTCAGCTTACCATCCCCAGACCCAAGGAGCGTTGGAGAGATATCATCAAACACTCAAATCGATGCTCAAGAAATACTGTTTGGAACATCAGAAAGACTGGGATAAAGGTCTTCCATTCGTTGTGTTTGCCGCAAGAGAATCTCCTAATGAATCACTGGGCTTCTCACCTTTTGAACTACTGTTTGGCCATGAAGTAAGAGGACCCCTTAAGCTACTCAAGGAATGCTGGCTGTCGGAGGAAGATGACGTCAACCTGGTGTAGTATGTGATGAAGTTCAAAGAACGGTTGTTCACTGCTTTACAACTGGCGAGAGAGAATTTAGGAGCTGCTCAGGAGAAGATGAAGACTTGGTATGATAAGACGTTCAGGTTACGCCACTTACAGCCAGGAGATCAGGTTTTGATTCTGCTAGCGGTTCATGGGCAACCTCTTGAAGCCAAATTTAGTGGTCCTTATTTCGTGGAGAAGAAACTCAGTGATGTCAACTATGTCATCGCCACACCAGATCGTAGAAAGAACAAGCAACTTTGTCACATCAACATGCTAAAGTTATATCACAGGCGAGACGAAAATAACCCAGTCTGCACTGTAGCTGTTCCACCCGAGTCTGCAAGTGAAGCTCTCCCATGCAGTATGAGCCTGAGTGATAGTTTGGGGAAGAATCCTGACATCATGAATGATCTCCAGACTAAGCTTTCTCATCTACCTCCCGAGGAAAGGCAGGAGTTTTCGGCATTACTGCAGGAGTACCCGCAAGTGTTCCGTGCCACTCCAGGAAGAACCACTGTGTTGATGCATGATGTCGATGTTGGAGACGCAAAGCCAATTAAACTGCCTCCTTACCGTGTGAACCCAGTGAAAGTTCCTCTCATCCAGAAGGAGCTTGGCTACCTGTTGGACCACAAGATGATTGAGCCCTGTCAGAGCGAGTGGAGTTCTCCTGTCACTCTAGTCCCTAAGACAGGTGGGTCACAGCGGCTTTGCATCGACTACAGACGTGTTAATCAGATAACCAAAACAGACACTTACCCTCTCCCTCGTGTGGAAGATTGCATACACAAGATTGGAAAGGCTAGGTACATAAGTAAGTTTGATTTGTTAAAGGGATACTGGCAAGTACCTATGACTGAACGTGCTAGGGAGATCTCATGTTTTATAACACTAGGAAAGACTTTTGCATGTTCTGTAATGCCATATGGTATGAAGAATGCACCAGCAATATTTCAGAAGCTCATGAATGTTGTAACAGAGGGTTTGGCAGGGTGTGTTGTTTATATTGATGATGTGTTAATCTTCAGTGACAACTGAAAAGATCACCTATGCCATGTCAGTAAATTTCTTGAGCGTTTGGTTCATGTTAATCTTGTAGCTAATTTATCAAAGTGTGAGTTTGGTCAAGCTAAAGTTCAGTACCTTGGGTATGTAATTGGTGATGGACATGTTGCACCACCAGGAGCTAAGGTTCAGGTTATAAGTGATCTTCCCAGACCTAAAAGTAGGAAAGAGCTACAAAGATTTTTGGGAATGGTAGGTTATTACAGGAGATTTGTTCTTAACTTTTCAATTCTTGTATCACCACTTATAAACCTACTGAAAAAGGGAGTTAAATTTGTCTGAACCGATAACTGTGAATCCTCTTTCAACAAACTTAAAGCTGTCCTATTAAGTCAGCCAGTGCTCGCTACTCCAAATTTTGCTAAGCCTTTTAAGATGGCTGTTGAAGCAAGTGATACAGGAGCTGGGGCTGTTTTGCTGCAAGAGGATGATCAGGGTATTGAACATCCTGTATCTTATTACAGTAAGAAGTTCACTCCACCTCAAAAGAACTACTCCACTATTGAGAAAGAGCTTTTGGCCTTGATTTTGGGTTTACAGCATTTTTCATTTTATTTGTGTTCTGGTTTTGACCCCATAGTCATTTATACCGACCATAACCCACTGAAATTCCTTAGTAAGTTTAAATATAAAACGTTGGGTCTGGTTAGTACTTGGATGGGTGACCGCCTGGGAACACCAGATGCTGTTGGCATCCCTACGTGTCAAGTGGGGTTGGTGGAGGATTAGTGCCCCTCCCTGTAAAACAATTAACTCTAAGCCATTGGCCACCCCGTCTGGGATACATGGCGTCTGGCAATGAATGAATGAATGAATGAATGACAAGATGGAGTCTACTTCTTCAGGAGTATTCATTAGACATACAACATGTCAAGGGGAAAGGAAATGTTATTGCAGATTGCTTATCTAGACTTTAGACAGATTGTTTTAGAGTAATAAGAAATTTCCTTTGTAAATTTCTTTTTCTTTGTGGGGAGGTGTTACATAGCCTATGATTTCATCATCCTTTGTGTAATTCTAACGTACAGTGTGCTGCCTGTTTGATCACGAGCGTGTTCTACCTCACTCCCCCCTTCTACCGTTATAGTAGAGTAAGTCGTTCTTTCTGTTGTTCAGAGCGGGACTGTCAACTCTTTGTCCCCTATGGCTTCATTTGCACGTCCTTCTTACAAGTTGTATCAAGCTCTGCTGGCCCCTATATAATGAGCTCAGTCTCTGCATTATTGCCACTTAGATCTACTCCTCATTTTGCTCACATCTCTGTCCTCCCCTGTACAGTTATTATTATTTTGAGTGCTCAGGAAGTCTCCAACCATCTAGCAGCTGTGTGTAATTTGAGTATAACTGTTACTGCATTTTGTTCTTGTACTGTATAGCATAAGTTGTTAATTTGTAGGCCTAGTGAGGTTTTTGTAATTTATGTAAAGTTCTTATTGTTAGCCAATGTTCATAATAGTTTGTATCTGTAATAATTTATCTTGCCTTAACTGAGCATTACTCAGTGTGTTTTGATTTTATCAGTGCTAACTTAGGTAAATTTACTCTTGCTAATTTCGTGTTAATAGAGGCTATTGCAGTTAACCATATATTTAACCTGTTTTTTGCCATTACATTATCCTTATCAGTCCTGAATGTTTTGTTGTTAGTTTGAGCATTAAACTTTAACTTGTAATTTTACCTAACTCTTTTGTTTTGAACCTGGAATTTTACGGGACAGTAGTGACTCTTAGTATTCTCACTTAATGTGTACATTATCTTTCTCTGTTCCGTAACATAAATTTGGCGACCTCTTATCAGGATATTATCATAAGGATATTGCTTGATATTTAGTGACTGTGATTTATTCATGATGTCTACTATTACTACGCTTGATGAAGCCAAAGATTTTTTGTCAAATGTGCAAACAGTGTGTGATGTAGAAAACAGAACAAAGAATGAACTTAAGCTTGTTGCTCAACAATTGGGAATTGCAGTTCACTCTCATCATTCTAAAGATCAAATTGTTGACATAATTAATAAAAGCTTGTTTAATGTAACTCCTCCAAATGAGCAAACGCAGATTGAATTAGCTAAGTTACAGCTAGCCCTGCAGGAGGCTCGTGTTAAGGAAGCTGAATTTGAAGCACGTGCTAAGGAGGCTGAGTCTCAGGCTAAGGAGGCGGAGTCTCAGGCTCGTATTCACGAGGCTGAATTTCAGGCAAATGCTCGTATTCAAGAGGCACAGGTACAGGCTCAGGCACAAATTGAACTTGCTAGGATTCAGGCAGACCATGAGTATCGCATGAAACAAGGTGGAACTGGATCATCTAGCTCTGATGATTTTGATGTGGCTAAAAATGTTAAACTTGTCCCTCCTTTTAATGAATCTGATTTAACAAAGTATTTTCAGTTGTTTCAGGTTTTAATTGGCCCAAAAAGTATTGGCCAGTACTCCTTCAAACTGTTCTCACCGGTAAAGCTCAAGTAACTTATGCATCTTTGCCTCAGGATCAATCTGATAATTATGATGTATTTAAGAGCTTAATTCTTAAGGCCTATGAGCTTGTTCCTGAAGCCTATAGAGTAAAATTTAGGACAACTTACAAGCAAGATAAGCAATCCCATGTTGAGTATGCAAAAATCAAAGGAGATCTGTTAGAGCAGTGGTTAAATTCTAAGAATGTGGATTCTGATTTTGGTAAATTTAAGCAGATGATTTTGCTGGAGGACTTCAAGAGGTGTATTAGTAAAGATATAAGCCTATATATTGATGCGAAAAGAATAGATAATTTGTCTGATGCGGCAGTTTTAGCTGATGAATATGTTCTTACTCACAAGAGATATTATAAAGAAAAAGGGAAAGCTGAGAGTAAGTTCGTTGCCTCTACTCAGAGTACAGGTAACAGGAAAGAGAATAAAGATGATGTTTCTCAGGAAGTAAATACCAGCTTCACCTC
Source organism: Coenobita brevimanus (assembly GCF_032717465.1). Classification (NCBI taxonomy): domain Eukaryota; kingdom Metazoa; phylum Arthropoda; class Malacostraca; order Decapoda; family Coenobitidae; genus Coenobita; species Coenobita brevimanus. The sequence continues at coordinate 30,928,548 of NC_136976.1, read as the reverse complement.
TAGATTTCAGAAAAGTAGATGTACATATTGTAGTAAGCTTGGTCATACTACGGAGAAATGTTTCAGGAGACAGCGTGATGTGAACAAAAAGGAGTGTCTAAATATTCAGTCAATTGGTCTAGTGTCCACCCTTGAGAGTACCCAGAATTCTTTAACTGAGTTAACTGAACCTGCTTTGAGGGGTAACTTAAATTCTCATGATGGAGCTCCTCTTTTGAGCAGTAACATGGGTGACACTCTCAAGAGTTCATGTGCTAATTTCCTGTCTGATGGTTTTGTCAGTCCTCTGGACAATAATGACAGGAAATCAGTTAAAATATATCGTGATACAGGTGCTTGCCAATCCCTTATGCTGACCAGTGTTCTAGGCTCTAATGTTAATTCCTCTTATGAAACTGTAATCTTACAATGTGTAGGGAATAATTACTTCTCTGTCCCTCTGTGCAGAGTGAATTTAGAGTCTGGTTTTGTTAATGGTTCCGTTATGGTTGGGTTGGTTGAGACACTCCCAATGTCAGGTGTAACTTTCTTACTTGGAAATGATATTGGTGGAAGTCAAGTGTGTCCAGCTCCTCAGTTGTCTGGTGAGCCAGTGGCTGCGGCCCGGGATTGTAATGTCCCTGATGTGTTCCCTGCATGTGCTGTCACTAGGGCTAAGTCTAAAGTTACTGGTGACTTAGAGGATAATGATGATGATGATGATGTTATCCTAGCTGACACTTTTCTTGCTCATTTGGACCACTCACCAGATGAGGCAGTACCCCGTAGTGTTGGTAATTTGTCTCGTCAAGAGCTGGTTGAGTTGCAGGTTGCTGACCCTGAGTTGAAAGGTCTAGCTAACTCTGCTTGCTTGAGGAAGAGTCAGCTGGTGCTTCTACTTGTTATTATATAAAGTCAGGAGTACTTATGAGGAAGTGGAGACCCCCAACAGCATCAGCCGACTGTGAATGGGAGGTTGTACATCAAGTTGTCATCCCTCGTGTTTGTAGGCAGGATATCATTAGAGTGGCTCATGACTCCAGTTTGGCAGGACACCTTGGAGTGAGGAAGACTGTGGCACGCATTTTGAAACACTTCTACTGGCCAGGTATCTTCAGGGATGTTTCCTGGTATTGTAAGTCTTGTCACACCTGTCAAGTTGTGGGGAAGTGTAATCAGACCGGAAAGGTTGCACCTCTAGTTCCCATTTCTCCTTTTGAGGCGCCTTTCACCCGTGTGTTGGTGGATATTGTGGGCCCTCTTCCTAAGACTTCTTCAGGATTTTCTTATGTGTTGACCCTGATTGATATGGCTACTCGTTATCCTGAAGCCATTCCACTTAGAAATATCTCAGCAAAGAACGTGGTTAAGGAAATGCTAGGGTTCTTCACAAAGTTTGGTCTGCCCAAGGAGGTACAGTCAGACCGGGGAAGTAATTTCATGTCAAACGTTTTCAAGCAGTCTCTGAAAGAGTTGGGCATCACCCAGATCACGTCTTCAGCTTACTATCCCAAGACCCAAGGAGCGTTGGAGAGATATCATCAAACACTCAAATCGATGCTCAAGAAATACTGTTTGGAACATCAGAAAGACTGGGATAAAGGTCTTCCATTCGTTGTGTTTGCTGCAAGAGAATCTCCAAATGAATCACTGGGCTTCTCACCTTTTGAACTACTGTTTGGCCATGAAGTATGAGGACCCCTTAAGCTACTCAAGGAATGCTGGCTGTCGGAGGAAGATGACGTCAACCTGGTGGAGTATGTGATGAAGTTCAAAAAACGGCTGTCCACTGCTTTACAACTGGCGAGAGAGAATTTAGGAGCTGCTCAGGAGAAGATGAAGACTTGGTATGATAAGAAGTTCAGGTTACGCCACTTTCAGCCATGAGATCAGGTTTTGATTCTGCTACCAGTGCATGGGCAACCTCTTGAAGCCAAGTTTAGTGGTCCTTATTTCGTGGAGAAGAAACTCAGTGATGTCAACTATGTCATCGCCACACCAGATCGTAGAAAGAACAAGCAACTTTGTCACATCAACATGCTAAAGTTATATCACAGGCGGGACGAAAATAACCCAGTCTGCACTGTAGCTGTTCCACCCAAGTCTGCAAGTGAAGCTCTCCCATGCAGTATGAGCCTGAGTGATAGTTTGGGGAAGAATCCTGATATCATGAATGATCTCCAGACTAAGCTTTCTCATCTACCTGCCGAGGAAAGGCAGGAGTTTTCGGCATTACTGCAGGAGTACCCGCAAGTGTTCCGTGCCACTCCAGCAAGAACCACTGTGTTGATGCATGATGTCGATGTTGGAGACGCAAAGCCAATTAAACTGCCTCCTTACCGTGTGAACCCAGTGAAAGTTCCTCTCATCCAGAAGGAGCTTGGCTACCTGTTGGACCACAAGATGATTGAGCCCTGTCAGAGCGAGTGGAGTTCTCCTGTCACTCTAGTCCCTAAGCCAGGTGGGTCACAGCGGCTTTGCATCGACTACAGACGTGTTAATCAGATAACCAAAACAGACACTTACCCTCTCCCTCGTGTGGAAGATTGCATACACAAGATCGGAAAGGCTAGGTACATAAGTAAGTTTGATTTGTTAAAGGGATACTGGCAAGTTCCTATGACTGAACGTGCTAGGGAGATCTCATGTTTTGTAACACTAGGAAAGACTTTTGCATGTTCGGTAATGCCATATGGTATGAAGAATGCACCAGCCACATTTCAGAAGCTCATGAATGTTGTAACAGAGGGTTTGGCAGGGTGTGTTGTTTATATTGATCATGTATTAATCTTCAGTGACAACTGGAAAGATCACCTATGCCATGTCAGTAAATTTCTTGACCGTTTAGTTCAGGCTAATCTTGTAGCTAATTTATCAAAGTGTGAGTTTGGTCAAGCTAAAGTTCAGTACCTCGGGTATGTAATTGGTGATGGACATGTGCTAAGGTTCAGGTTATAAGTGATCTTCCCAGACCTAAAAGAAAGAAAGAGCTACAAAGATTTTTGGGAATGGTAGGTTATTACAGGAGATTTGTTCTTAACTTTTCTATTCTTGTATCACCACTTACAGACCTACTGAAAAAGGGAGTTAAATTTGTCTGAACCGATAACTGTGAATCCTCTTTCAACAAACTTAAAGCTGTCCTATTAAGTCAGCCAGTGCTCGCTACTCCAAATTTTGCTAAGCCTTTTAAGATGGCTGTTGAAGCAAGTGATACAGGAGCTGGGGCTGTTTTGCTGCAAGAGGATGATCAGGGTATTGAACATCCTGTATCTTATTACAGTAAGAAGTTCACTCCACCTCAAAAGAACTACTCCACTATTGAGAAAGAGCTTTTGGCCTTGATTTTGGGTTTACAGCATTTTTCATTTTATTTGTGTTCTGGTTTTGACCCCATAGTCATTTATACCGACCATAACCCACTGAAATTCCTTAGTAAGTTTAAATATAAAACGTTGGGTCTGGTTAGTACTTGGATGGGTGACCGCCTGGGAACACCAGATGCTGTTGGCATCCCTACGTGTCAAGTGGGGTTGGTGGAGGATTAGTGCCCCTCCCTGTAAAACAATTAACTCTAAGCCATTGGCCACCCCGTCTGGGATACATGGCGTCTGGCAATGAATGAATGAATGAATGAATGACAAGATGGAGTCTACTTCTTCAGGAGTATTCATTAGACATACAACATGTCAAGGGGAAAGGAAATGTTATTGCAGATTGCTTATCTAGACTTTAGACAGATTGTTTTAGAGTAATTAGAAATTTCCTTTGTAAATTTCTTTTTCTTTGTGGGGAGGTGTTACATAGCCTATGATTTCATCATCCTTTGTGTAATTCTAACGTACAGTGTGCTGCCTGTTTGATCACGAGCGTGTTCTACCTCACTCCCCCCTTCTACCGTTATAGTAGAGTAAGTCGTTCTTTCTGTTGTTCAGAGCGGGACTGTCAACTCTTTGTCCCCTATGGCTTCATTTGCACGTCCTTCTTACAAGTTGTATCAAGCTCTGCTGGCCCCTATATAATGAGCTCAGTCTCTGCATTATTGCCACTTAGATCTACTCCTCATTTTGTTCACATCTCTGTCCTCCCCTGTACAGTTATTATTGTGAGTACTCAGGAAGTCTCCAACCATCTAGCAGCTGTGTAATTTGAGTATAACTGTTGTTGCATTTTTTCTTGTGCTGTGTAGCATATGGTTAATTCTTAGGCCTAGTAAAGTTTTTGTAATTTGTGTAAGGGTTCTTGTTGTCAGCCATTATTTTGTATCTGTAATAACTGAGCATTACCCAATGTATTTTCATTTTATCAGGGCTGACTTAGATAAATTTACTCATGCTAATTTCGTGTTAATAGAGGCTATTGCAGTTAACCATATATTTAACCTGTTTTTTGCCATTACATTATCCTTATGAGTCCTGAATGTTTTGTTGTTAGTTTGTGCATTAAACTTTAACTTGTAATTTTATCTAACTCTTGTTTTGAACCTGGAACTTTACGGGACAGTAGTGATTTTTAGTATTCTCACTTAAAGTGTACATTATCTTTCGCTGTTCCGTAACTATATATATATATATATATATATATATATATATATATATATATATATATATATATATATATATATATATATATATATATATATATATATATCCCGTTGGAGCCCAGTGTCCACAGTATTGGACAGAACTGGGAATTTTCAAACCATAATAAAGTAGGGAACCCCCGGGTAGGGACCTGTGAGCTTCGCGACTGTGAGTCGATAGGCGGAGGGCGGTACGCTTAGGACCCTCCCGGAACAGTGTCTCGCCCAGCAACTCTGGGATCCAATGGGATAGACAGATAGATAGATATAGATATAGGTATAGACAGTTGGACAGATAGATATATAAATAGACAGATATGATTAAAAAAAATGTAACAAAATCAAGAAGGCTTATTTAAAAGGTTACCTTGTGAATGCGGGCTAAGACTTATTGTTCTTTCGCGAATCGATCAAAATGCCTTTGCTATAGCACCTCGACCCAGTTGTATACGACACCGCAACTGCGCATAGCTATTACAAGTCTCTATAACAAATATCTACAATAATTAGAAATTATTCAAAATCACAACTGTGATCTAAACGGGGATTTAGCGATAGATACTAGGGAAGCACTGAGGGGTAGAATATTACAATAACTCGAAAACCTTCATCAAGCCCCCAGACTTTTATAGATGTACCAACAATAATAATGCAGCAATAGGGCCACGAAACCCAGGCTTGAGTTACATATGAACTAGCGATAAAAGTCTGCTTCATTTTAATTCACAGTTAAAGTCTGTCTGAGTACTCCATGGGTTCTATGACTCAATTGAATAATATTGCTTGAAGTTAGCTTGATTAGGAAAAGAGTTGTTTCGACCATGAGAGGGTTAACTAAAGAAGAGACGCCCGAAATCCCAACAGTTACGGTTATCATAGAGTTAAAAATCGTTTTATAATATAGCTAATTAATATTTGGCACTTATCTTCCATAAATAGATCATAGACTAGAAAAGCAATTCTTAAATGGCTGTTAAGCTGTAGGGAAAAAAGAGAACAGAAACAAGGAAGGTACGGTGAAGGAAAGGAGCGAGTACAAGGACAGGTTAGGTAGTACCTCAAAAGATCTTACGACCCATACCGAAGAGGTACCATGAATGTAGTTGTCAGGCACGAGTTGGTATTCCACTATAGTAGGAGGAAGCTTATTTATATGTGACAGTGGAGGTTGGAGGGAACTGGAAAATGATGAGGTTCTAAGTACGGAGAAAGGAAAGGTGAGACGATGGATTAAGAGAGAGAAGAGGAGGGGAAAAGATGGCAAGCAGAGAGAGGAGAAAGAAGTAAGGTGATGGGGTGGGAAAGAGAGTGGGAATACACTGTATAGCCGTGTGGTGCTTGAGATAAAGAGGAAGGAGATAGGCTTAAGGAAGGTAATGGGGAAAGGGAGTGGGTGAGAGGGAAGAGGGGGAGGCGTCAGTGGGAAGGAGAGAGGAAGGAAAGTAGAGAATGGGGTTGGTGGGGAGCGGGAAAGGAAGCGTGGGTGAGACGGTTTGGGGGGTTGGGGGAAGGGTGGCAGGATGGAGGAACGAAGGCATGTGTGGACACAGGGTTTGTATTTATCGAGGATCTTAACACCATCAGGCTCCTGTGACTCTCAGCTGATTAAAATCGTCTAGGTTTAACCCTATTCGGTGCACCCCGTATCATTTTTGATACGCCCTAACTAATTTTTGCCAATAAACTCTAGTTTGTAAGCAATGCATGGTCTCACGATTGTTTTCTTGTTAAATTACTGGAAACACAACAAAATAGTGATTCTGAGCGAAAAAACTGGGTTGAAACGAGCGTTTTCTCTAAAATTAACGATTTTTCCCCGTGGAGAGCGCTAAACAAAAAGAAAACGCTGGAAGATGAGTGAAATATCTGGGACCTTAGCCTACGCAAGCCTAACGGGCATCAACACAGCTTCCAGACGTACGATACGTTTCCTATTTTCATTCAAACTACTTTATTTTCTATGTATTTTTCATTGTTCATACTTTATGACTCCTCATACCTAGTGAAATAGTTATTTCATTCACTAATTTTATTATCTATGTATTATTCATTGTTTTTTCTCTATGACTCCTCATACCCAATGAAATGGTTGTTCGTACACATACACACAGATACACACATGTGCATTGTATTGTGCACACAGATACACACACGTGCATTGTAATGTGCACACACACACACACACACACACACACACACACAAACCTCGCGGCTCTCGTGTAGGCGTGCTGGACGACGGTTAGTTAGGAATTAATTAGGGGACAGGGTGGATGTGCCGACGGACGTAGTCATTGCTTTTATTTTCGACTATGTTGACGACCCAGTCGAAGATTACTTGGAAGAGGTAGTTGGCGATGATGATGATGATGACCTTGCCTTGGATAGAGTAGCTGAGGGCGACGATGTAGATGATGATCAGAATGTTGACAAAATGAAGAAGAGTGGGTACCACTCAGAAACAGAAAGCCACTGGTGAAAAATAGATTAATCAGTTCTTTGGACCAGTGCTTGAACAAACATAATTATGACGAATTTGTCCTGCCACACGAGCTCAGGGAATATACCTGCATTTTAGAGAAACCCCAGAGAAAATTAGATATCGGTAAGTCAATAATATGGACCAATCATACAGAAGGTAGGCCTGTTGAGAAGGTATTGCCTAGTGAAGGATGTTTTGTTAGGAGAGGCAAGGTCAGCTAATACAGAAATAATGGCATGGGAGTTGTTTATAACATCTAATATGATTGATGGTATTGTAACCCATGGTAACACAAGGCATAATTACCGAAATTTCTAATACTGACAGTGCTGAAATACGAAGTACCAACACACGTCAAGATGACTGATGCCATAGAATTGAAAAGCTTTTTTGGCCTGCTCTATCCAAGAGGTTTGTTGGGACAAAATAAATATTGCTATAATCGTCTTTTCATGGAAGGGTTTGGTCACCCAATATTTGAAGCCGTCATGTCAGTAAAACGATTTGGTTTCTTACATGCCGACATAACTTTTAACAACATTGATACCAGACACCAGAGATGGGTACACGATCAACATTGCTACCAGACACCAGAGATGGGTACACGATCGGTTTGCAGCAATCAGGGAGCTTTTTGAACAGTTCAGTAATTGTTGTTGCTCAGTGTTAGAGCCAGGTGACTTCTTGACCACTGATGAAACGTTGTATGGGTGCAGAACACAAATAGGGTTCAGACTACACAATAAGAGCAAACCCGTACTCTACGGCCTCCAATATAAATCTATTAATGCTGTTAGATATCCATTTACCTTTAGAACAGCTGTATATTCAGGTAAACCTGGAGAGCCAGGACCACACTACATACGCGGTACAGTCCCAACAGTGGAAGCTCTGGTAAGTCAGTTACAAGCCTCAGTCGACCTTAGAGGTAGGATTATTAGCCTGGATAGATTGTACACCAGTATAGAGTTGCTGGAGTGGCTTCAAACACAAGGTATCTGAGCCTTAGGTACTATAGATTCTACTAGGAAAGGCATACCACCAGAGATAGTCACAGAAAGGGAAGATAGGTCATACCAAGTTTACTGGAAGAAACACGGGGAGGATATGACACTGAATCCTATGTAACACCCACCAAAAGCAAAGGTAAGAAAGATGTGTTACTTCTGAGCACAGTTTCCCCTATATTAGGCATTACCAAGGATGATGATTTGAAATATATATATATATATATATATATATATATATATATATATATATATATATTTAAATTGTATGATTTCACTAAAGGAGGCACTGACATTATGGATCAGAGAATAAGTTTTCATACAGTACACACTAAATCTAGAAGATGGACAGTGAATGCCCTTGGCTACATTGTCGACACTGCCAGAGTAAATTCACAGACAATTTATTCGTTATATAATAATCAGGACCCAAGAAAATTGCTTCAATCTCCTATGGCTGGCAGATAATGAAGGCATTGTGTAATCTGCAAATTGAAAGAAGAAAAGTTCAGGCTTGTGGTCTGACCAGGAATACAATAGCTAAGATGAATTTGTTGCTCGGACAGGGAGATGTAGAGGAGGCCGTCCCAGAAGTAACACATGAGAATAGGTCAGGCAAGCAGCACAAGTGTCATTCATGCCTGGAGTCTCTTTATGGTCCAGGATACACTCAGAATCGCCCCAAAGCAAAATCGTCCACGAAACAATGTCAAGTACGTCACTAGCACACCTGTGATCAGAATTGAAATAAAGTATGTATGAAATGCTATAGTAACATGCCCAATCAGTGAAAGTCTTGTTTTGGAAATTAAGAATGAATATGCATGTCTGTGAATATAGATTATGACTGAGTTTACGTTATATACGGATTATATTTTTGTTTAAAAATTTCCTTATATGATAGATGTAAATAGAGATACGGAAGGTGAGGATCTTGCGGCATAAGAATCCTCCGGCTTACTTATATTAGTTGTAAGTGTAGAGTAAAAAGGATGTTCGAGTGCGTAGGATCAAATACCGCCGGAAAATACATAGGAGCATAGGCATGGATAGCCCCAAGTTAACGGTTACTACTCTTTTCTGACCTGTGACGGGCTGTGGGTCACTGAGGGCCCTGTTAGTTAATTGGCACCCGTGATCTTTTTAACTTACCAGGGGTCGATGCAACAGGGGGTGGATCAGCTGAAATGAAGCATGGTCTCGCAGTGTAGAGAAGGAGCTGGGGCCTGATTGACTGCTGTCTCCCTTGAAAGCGCCAGGCAAGGCTCTGGACCTAACCCCTCATATCCACACTGTGCCTGTGCATTACCCAGGGAACAGCTTGTTCTCCGGTTACAAGAGATATAGGGTTTAACCAGGAAGCTACAGGCTGCTCTAAGCGATTCAGTAATCCAAAGACTGGCACGTTTCCTGGTTAACAGTCTACTCGTAAGAATTTAATGGTGATCCCGCATGTACGGAGCTTTGGCTGGCAGCTGCATTTTCTCGTGGTGACTACTAACAGAGGATCAAGGGACTGACTTCTGGAGAGAGTGACTGGCTGATCGACAAAGGTCTCAGTGATAGGCTAGTGATTGACCAGTGGGAAATCACTAATAAACTGACATCAGAAGGACAGTCTACTGACTAATTTGTCGGTATTTTGGGATTGACTGCCCCACTGATTAACCATTGATTTATACTGTATACTGATGATGTTTTGGGTATAACTATTCATAATTGAATATTTGTTACTGCATTGCTCTGAATACTCCTTGGGGCGTAGCATGAGCAGATAGAGCTACCGTGCCCTTTGAATAATTGGTTATAACTAAATATTTCTCTGTGCCCTTCAATTTTAATTTGCAGTACTCAGATTTAGAAATACCTGTATAATATATTAGTGACAACAGATTCAGCCTTCTCAAGGACCTCCTTCAGCTGTAAGGAGTGAGAAGCAGGTAGACCTTTATCATACAACAGAGGGGCAGGCAGAATAGGAGGTAGGTAAGGCACAAGGCTGTTGATGTGGAATTTTGCATTTATTATGCAATATGTATGCCTTTTCAAGCATTTATCTCCCGTACATCTACCGCCTTCTGCCTTATCTACCTCCTGTACTCCCCGGCCCTTCTCTCACTCGCCATCCATTTGTATGATAAAGGTCTACCTGTTTCTCACTCCTTAGTTATACGTGAAGTGGGTCCATGAGAAGGTCGAGTCTGTTTTGTTCTCACGAATAGATTATATTTCACACACCAACACAATCCTCACAAACCACCACAGACCTCACACACGAGCACAGTCCTCACACACCACTACAGTCCTCACACACCACCGCAGTCCTCACTCACCAACCCAGTCCTCACACACCAACGCAATCGTCACACACCAACACAGTCCTCACACACCACCAGTCCTCACACCACCACTGTCCTCACTCATCAACACAATCCTCACACACCACCACAGTCCTCACACACCAACACAGTCCTCACACACCAACACAGTCCTCACGCACCAACTCAGTCCTCACCCCACACGTGTAAAATTAATAAGAATAATCTTTTACTTCTATAAATTCATTATTATATAGTTGTAATGACATTTGAAAAATAAATAACTACTTTCTAAAGGGAGGAGGTTGGGGAAAGTGGTTGGTGGGTTACATGGCGAGTTGGGTCCTCGTCCCGTATCCAGGTTACACACTTTTTGAGTGTGGCTGAAACTCGCGTAGCTAAATATTATATTCAGTCATTAGAAAGAAATATATGGTAGTATTCTCATCATCATCATTATGAACTTTCCATTTTTAGTCCACAGCAGGACTGGACTCTTCACTTAGGGAGGTTTTAGTCAGGAAGCCCTAACCCACGGCCCTGCACAGTTGTTGACTTTATACACGGGTTTTATTCGCTCCTGTGTAGAGCACAGCTGTCATGTGTGGGGAGGCTTCCCACACAGTTCTTCTCAACAGGATGGAGTCGGAGACTTTTCGTCTCATTAACTTTCCTCTTACTGGCTCCCTTCAACCTCTGTCTCTTCGCGGCACTGTTGCATCAGTCTCTTTTCTATCGCCACTTCAATTGTCACTGCTCCTCTGAACTGTCTGATTGCATCCCTCCACCACCACAGCAGGCACGCAGCACCCGTCTTAGCAACAAACTCAGCCCTTTTCTGTCCAACTCTTTAATGCAAGAGTTAACCGTTGCTCCAGTCATTCATGTATGCAACAGGTCAACTCTGGAATTGTCTCCATCTCTGTTTTTTTTTTTACTGCCTACGGTCTCCAGTCTTTCATACACAGTGTGTCCAGGCATCTCGAAATGAACTGATCTTGAATTTGGCTCTGCTGTCGTTTTTTTCTTGGAGGGAGCAATTTGCAGGTCCTGCCCTTTGGGTCCTTCTTTCTTGCATAAAAAAAAAATACTCGCATGTATAACCAGGTATTATTTACATGCTTACATTATTAAATTTCCTTGACTAATAGCTACCTCTCCATCAACTAGTCTACCTAGTAGTAAATCCACTGAAAGTGGGTTTAGGAGTTATGAAGGTGAGGAAGAAAGAGAGAGTATTAGCGGTGGCGAGTGAGTGAGAGAGATGGTGGTGAGAAAAAAGCGGTGGTAGTGAGACGGAGAGTATGGTAGAAGGGAATATAGTGGTGAGTGTGAGGGTGATGGAGGGAGGGAAGGTGGTGGTGAGGAAGATGGAAGGTGGTGAGTGTGAGGGAGGAAGGGTGGTGATGATGATGAGGAAGATGTGTAAGCTATCAACTTCCATGTTATGGACGGTGTGTGTGTGAGACAACAGTAAACGGTTTATTGATACTGCAGCCCTCAGACTGAAAATATAGCCTACGGCTTTGATATATGGCAAACATGATAAGCGTTGGTGAATGGTAAAATATTTTATCATTTGATATTTACATTAATTTTAAATTTGATAATAGTTAAACGTGTGTATGTGTGTGTGTGTGTGTGTGTGTGTGTGTGTTTCAGTGCGCGCGGGTGCGGTACGATATGTTTGGCGGCGCTTGCCTTGCAACGGCGCCGACGTGTCCGAATGCGTTCCTTTCACTTCGTCAAACCAATAATATTACTCAAGATTCTTTTCTCGATACTAGGGTCGTAAGTGTGGGAAATCGCCAAGGGTTGCACCGAATAGGGTTAAATGGAAAAAAAATACTAAAACTGTCCCAATGAAGAAACGGTTAATAAAACCGGTACTAATCATCTGGCTAAGAATGCCTAGTGCTGGCATGAAAAGAGTTCCAAGAATTATCCCGATCGTAAAAAGATTAATGATTTCTACATTAGAACCTGGCGTTGGCTGGAAAACTAGAATTGTCCCGAGCATGAAAGAATTAACCAATCTGCAAGACAAACAAGTCTCCATAGACGCTTACTGTAATCTGAAATGGCTTTGACTATTTTTTGTTTCATTTAATAATCTTTCTTGTTTAGTAGTGAAGTGCATGGTAGCTATATGAGTGTAGACAAACATATCAACAATCAGTCTTATTCGCAACTTAAACTTCATAAAGTTAGTTGGTAAATATGGGCTTCGGGGACCGCATTCATGAGGGATCTTAGAAAGTTTCTGCGATAAACACATCAACATACTTCTTTATGGTCAGGTATCATAGTCTTTGTCATCTTTTTTTCATGGTGTTTAACGTTCTAATATTGCTGTGGATTGCTTGGTAGCTACGTGATTGAAGACTGTGGTACAAACAAGCAGTCTTATACACAAGTTAAGCGCCAGAATGTTGATTTTTGTGGACCCTCATATACAGAGCTCCAGGAAAACAATGGCGAAGAGAGCGGGCAGGTGAAAAAGGTCTCACAGATAATATATTAGGTGTATTCGCATGGGGATAGGAGGCTTCGTTGGGTTCTTTACATAGCAGTTAGTTTTGCATATTCCACCTCAGTATACTCTGTGTTATTCTTGGAGTATATGTTAATATAAAACAAGTATAGGCAGTGTACAACTCAAATCTACTTTCCGTGTTATTCTTGTAAACAATGTCGATATTAATTATATGTAAATACACGAAATTATTAACCTCTACAAATAACCCCATCGGTTCAATTACTTTATTTTATTTTTGCTTTTACCCTCCAGTTTTCTTCACTTTAAGGTTAATGAAGGCCATATCTAATTCCTCCAGTATGAAAATCCAGTTCCAGGATTAATGAAATCCAGGTCCAGGTTTAATAAAATTCTCTTGGAGACTTAATAAAATGCAAAGGACATCATTTTACTAATTGGGTTAAGGACGTAATATGTAAATTAAATAAATAGGCTTAGGACAAAAAAGCTACAACGTCTCCCATACCTATAAGAATGCGGCAATAGGTAACGTACTGCAATGGTGTTCGAACAGGTGTCGGTGCAAATAGCAAAAGCAAATCAAAGAAAAGAAAATACCAAACGAATGTACGAGTAGAAGAAGGAGGATGAAAAGGAGCAGCAACTGTACCAATAATCCATCATAGGCTTACGTTGTGTTTTAATTCCTTTTTTTTTTATACATTTATCTTAACTCCCGCAGCCACCATGCACTTTCCAACATAACTATTTTTAATATCAAAGTGGAAAAAAAATACGTGAAATACCGATTCTTAAACAACTTCAAGGAAAACCTGTTTATCATAGAAATCGGCTAAGGCGCCTCATGAATACGACCCCTGTGTGGACATATGGACAAGAGAAAGGAAAGAATATGAGAAGTCGGCTGGAGAGGAGTGGGAGGGGAGAATCTCGTGACGGAGGATAGGAAGCGGGCGAAAGAGGGTGAAGAAAATGGAAGGTTGGGGTGGATGAGGTATTGCATGGAAAAATAATTGAGTATATTAATGGATGAATGAGAAATACAGATGAAGGCGACAACAAAAAATGGTGTAGGAAAGGCTTTATTAGAAAAAGAAGAGAGAGGGATGGGAGATGGATGGAATTGGAGAAAGAGATAAGAAAAATGATGTCAAGTTAGGGTTACAATGGAGAAGAATATATATGGACTGGATAGTAAGGAGGGATGTAGGTGGATGGGATAGCGGTAGGAGTAAGATGCATGTAGTTAGAGGGGTAAGAGGGAGAGGGATGTCGTTGGAGGGGTAGAAGGGAGAAGGATGTAGATGAAAGAGTAGGAGTTAGGGTAGAGGACGTGTGGGAGGGAGGAAGGGAGGTGGGGGAAGGGGGTGGCAGGATATGGTGGGCGACGTTTGGATGGCTTTCACACTCTGTAAAAATAGCCATGACCGCTCCAGAGGTACGCGCTTTCTACCCGTTTGGAATTTTCTTGGCCAGGCGGCTGCAGGGTGGCTAGTCTGGCAAGATGGGTATATGGGGCGATAGTCAGAGGTTTTGTTTAGAAGTGATTGTGTATGCAAGGTCTGTCAACAATACAGTCCATGGACATCTTTTCATTTTATACTTACTGTCTCCGCAAGTTCAATTTTGGGAAAGAATTTTAGAAATGAATGGTTTGGGAAGATTCTTATCAAACTCATGCATACAAAGGGTTGAATAAAATCGTTTGGAAACAAGAATAAGTAGATAAGGATGCCACCCCAGTCTTTGTCTGGTCTTCATCCGTCATTTACGTTATCATTTTTTTACATCCGTTTTCTCTCCCTTTAATTACTTTGAATCTCCTTTTGACATTGATTAACTGTCCTACCGAGTCCCGCTGAACTTCACAAATTTAAAACATAAGATGGAAACATAAACTTACCTTGATTTTTAAAATAAGTAAAGACTGCACATTGCTCAAAGTAGTTACGAATGGAGTTTGTCTTCAGTACACTGGATGGTGCAAAATCTGTCGTGTTCTATGATCTTCACGGCACCTGGCTTTACCGACTTTGACCTGGGGCCGTATTTATGGACTCTCCTCTGCTTAAATTATGTATAGGCTTGCTTGTATAGGCACTTGTTTTCATTTATAAAATTACTAGTTGTTTCACAATACATTCGAAGGTTAATAATGTAGTGAAGAAAAATTTGTGATAATAGTTAAAAGTTATGGTGACCTGCATACCATAAAAACATACTAGAATCCTTTTATACTAGCCAGGGCTGTGCCAGACACCACCATATTGTTCACCTCAAACACGAGGCGCTCACCTCAAGCGACCACGGGTCAGTGCTGAGTGGCTGGAAAAGTTATCCTACATTGCAGGAATCTGTGTCCCAGGATCTTGTGACCTTTCACTGGATAGAAAAAACGGATGTAGGAGAAAGGGTAAGACAGGAATGTAGATGGAACAGGTACGAGAGAAGGATATAAGTTAACCCTGAAACAGTACACCTAGTTGCGCCTATACACCATTAGGACACCTGGGTCTCACAGACCCACAAAATAGAAAAAATAAAAAAAAAATACTTGTGTTTTATTTACTGAATCTTTGACCAGTCTACAACCTTTTTGGTTCAATTTACTATTCAATAATGAATATACAATTAAAATTAACATATTTAAAGCATTTTAGGCAAATTTTTGAAAAAAATCTTTACAGTTTTTGTTTACATGGACCCCATAAGAAAAGAAACGACACAATGATGCTCACACTGCTGTCAAAGCTAGTGGCATGAAGGGTCTTCTTGGTGTGGAGAGGGCAATTCACAGGGTGAAAAAATTTGCATCACACAACAGTAAATTTCAGCCCCCCTTATCCAGTACACCTGGGTCTCACAGACCCGACCACGACTTTAGTGTGTTATACACCAAAACAGAAGGAGACCTGGAAAACCACACAGCCACCTTTAACATGGGCATCCAAACTTAGGAAGCTATTGGGAAGGACAGGAGTCCCTGGCATATAGTAGTTGCTAAACCAGTAAGTGGCAAAAGTGGCCGGGTCTCTCAGACCCAGGTGTAAAGTAGAAGTAAGAGCAGTTTACTGGGGTCGGTGCTAGATCTCTACCTTTGAGACAGAGGAAGATGAAAGGTTTGCAAAAAATGTAGGAGTAGGAATTATTTACACTGGCCAGTGTAAATAACTCCTACTACATTTTTCTCAAACCGCTAGAAAAGTTACAATGAAGTAAGACATTTTATCTCCTGCGACTGCCCCTCCCAGGGTTAATTCCCCATTGACCTCTCACCTCACCTCACTGACCTGACCTGATTTCCAGGTTTAAGTTAAATCTCCATACAAACTTACTATACTCGTAACACTGAGGTCTACCTCAGATCTGACTTCTGTCATCAGGGATAATATTCATAGAGAATACTATTTTGTTTTCTATGAAGAAACCTTAATTGCGGTGAATATTATCAGGAATCTATTTATTTATACTTATTGTATATTTACTCTGGTTTGGTTCTAAAATGTTTGACAGAAGTATGAAGATGGAAACTTGTGCTCATCTTAAGCGCAGGAAACTTTATGTATACGGTACAGGTCTCTTTTGACCTGGCCAGAGTCGGGTCTCTAATTTTGACCTGCCATCATTACCTGACCTAACTTTTGAGCAGTTTGGGATGTATTCCGGTACACAGTTTATTTACATCTGGTGGAAAGCTGCTCCTGTTAAGTGAATGATATTCGAAAACTAGAGCTTAAGATGAAGTTTTAGAGCGAAATTAGTCATTAGTAAAGTTTGAATCTACTTCGTGCATACTTCATCCACCATTCACCGAATCTACAGTCATAACTTTGTACATAAGATACAAATATTGTTCCCAAGAGTAATCTGTATATATATTGTACGGACACTAGAAACCCGCCACAAATATTTAAGCATGACACCAAATCACTAACTGTTTGCAGATGATATATCAGATAAAATATCTCTTACAACTAAGTATAGAGTTTTGAAAACAAAGGAATAAAAGTGACGGGAAAGTTTACAGGTAGAGAAAGCTACATTATCCTCCAGTGTGTTTGGATAGATAGAAGAAGGCTATATAAATGTCGGAGAGCAAGTGAATGCTGCAATGGGAGAAAGATAAGGATGTGGATAAGCCAAGTTGCAAATAAGTTACATAGCATGATGAAATAGGCCGGACGTTAGACATATTCTGTCTAGTTTAGGAGGCTTTGTAGCTTCTCCTAATATATTCCTGTATATGATCAATCCAATTTGTTAGTATTAAAAATCATATGACACGACGAAGAGTACTGAGGTGCAGTATTCATGATAAATATGGATTCATAGTGTGACGTGGAACATGTACCGGGGAATATCATAAACAAAATATTGGTGAGATAGCTAAATGAAAGCAAGTGGAGAGCCGGTAATTTCAAAAACATCTGATATCCTTAGTGAAAGACTCTCTTGCAGCATGTCAGGGATTAAATATGGAAACATCAATGGAATACAAAAAAAATCTCATCTCTCTCTCTCTCTCTCTCTCTCTTTCTCATTCAGACTATCTATCTACATACATACATATACATATATGCTTACGTACCTGTTTATCTGTAATTATCACTATTGTGCTTTTTGCACATCTCAGTCACTCAGATTTTTATGCATTTTGTTTCCTCCTTGCTCAGCAAGTCTAAGATTTATTTACTTTTGTATATAACAGAAAAAAAAGTCTTCCTCTCAAACCCGCCTATATCCAGAACAGTTATCAGTTATCATACAATTATTTTTTACAGTATCGTTTTCTCTTAATTTACTACCCGTACCTTGACACCCCCCCCTGGGGGTAGGTTTTTCTTTTTCAAGAATACTCCCCCAGTATCCCTGCTTGTAAAAGGCGACTAAAAGCGTTGGCGGAAGGTTAGTGCCCCTCCCCGGAAAACAACTAACTAAAAAATCAAACAAGAAGCCTCGGACAAGGACTGACCAAACGATGACGACCCAGGACCGGACAAAGGACTTGGTAATGGGTACATGGAATGTAAGAGGAGCGAATGATGAGGTGAAAGAGAGAGTTATTGTCCAGGTGCTTGAGGGTGCGAAAGTGGATGTATGTGGAATAACTGAAACAAAATGGAGAGGAGAAAGTGTGAGAGAATGGGAGTATGGATGGGGTATATGTGCAGGAGTAGGTGAGAATGAGAAGGCAAAGGAAGGAGTATGTATAGTTGTGAGTAAAAGATGGAAGAAGAGCATAAGACAGTATGGATCAGTTGGGTCAAGGATTGTGTAGGTAAAGTTGAAAGTTGGAATACAAATGTGGGCGATTGTGTGTGTGTATGCGCCAACGCAAGATCGTGCTAGAAGAGTGAGAGAAGAGTTCTGGACAAATGTAGAAGTATGCATGGAAAAGTTTGGAAGGAATGAGAGAGTGTTTTTGATCGGTGATATGAATGGTAAAGTTGGGAATGTGAAGGTGGATGGAATAGTTGATGAGTGGGGTGTGCCTGCTGAGATAGATGAGAATGGGAGTGCGTTAGTGGACATTTGTGCTGGGAGGGGGTTGGTGATAGCCAATACCCTCTTCAGGCATAAAATGATCCACAGGTATACATGGCGAGTGATGAGAAGGGTGGGTGGTGAACTGAATGAAAGGAAGGCAATGATTGATTATGTGTGTGTGGATGAAAGGATGCGAAGATGTGTAATGGATGCAAGAGTGTATTGAGGTTGGGGGAGTGGACTTTCTGACCACTACTTGGTGGTGGCCAGAATTAGGATTCAAGTAAGATGGAGGAATAGAAGAAAAGAAAGACGAGAGGAAGGAGTAGTTGCAAGGAGAGTGGAAAGGTTACAAGAGGATGAGAAAAAGGCAGAGTATAAGAGAGAAGTGGAGGAACAATTGGGCAAATATGAATTGGAGCAGATGGGAGACGTGGAAGGTGTGTGTAGGATATTTACGAAGAAATATGTGCAGCATGTGATGTGGTGTGTGGAAGGAAGAGAAGACGGAGGGGGGTGCAAGGAACAGCGTGATGGACTGAAGAGGTCAGACAGGCTGTGGCACAAAAGAAGAAAGCATACAATGAATGGATGAGAAATAGGGGCGTGGAAGAAGTTGAGAGGGGAAGAGAGAGTTATATGTAGAAAGAAAGAGGTGAAAAGATTAGTAAGAGAGAGTAAGAAGAGGGTGGATGAGGAATTTGGAAGGAATTTGAGTGTAAAGTGGAGGGACTGTAAGAAAATGTTCTGGAAAAAGGTGAAAAGAGTAAGACAGGGTGGAAGTGAAGTTAGCAGGGGAGTGAAAGATAAAAATGGTAGATTCCTAGTTGAGAAGGGAGAAAAAGTGAGCAGATGGAGTGAACACTTTAAGGAATTGTTGAACATAAAGGATGGAAGTAATGCAAGTATAAGTGGCTGGAGAATGGCTGGGAGAAGGAGGGAGGTGAGAAGACAGGAAGAAATCAGTAGGATAGAAGTTGTGGAAGCAATGAAGAAAGTTAAATCGGGGAAAGCCCCAGGAATTGATAGAGTGTGTGGTGAAATGCCGAAGCATGGGGGAGAGATAGTAGTAGAATGGATGTGGAAGATGTGCAGATTGGCCTGGGAGGAAGGTAGAGTCCCGGAGGATTGGAAGTCAGGTATAATTATTCCCTTGTACAAAGGAAAAGAGGAAAAAGAAGTGTGTGGTAATCATAGGGGCATTTGTCTTCTTAGTATAATAGGAAAAGTGTATGGTAGGATACTCATTGACAGAGTTAGAGAAAGAACAGAGAAATTATTTGGAGAAGAACAGGGAGGCTTTAGGAAGGGAAGAGGTTGTGTAGATCAGATATTCATTCTTAGATCTTTAGTGGAAAAGTTTCTAGAGAAGGGAAAGAAGTTGTATGTGGCTTTCATGGATTTGGAGAAAGCATATGACAGGGTGGATAGACAAGGATTGTGGAAAGTGATAAGAATATATGGAGTAGATGGGAAGTTGTTGAATGCTGTGAAGAGTATGTATGATGGTGCAAAGGCTGCAGTGCTTTTGGATGGTGAACTAAGTGAATTTTTCTCTTTGAAAGTTGGATTGAAACAGGGATGTGTCATGTCTCCATGGTTGTTCAATCTGTACATGGATGGGGTAATAAAAGAGGTACAAGGTAGGGTAGTGGATGTTGGAGTGGCCCTGGTGAGAGAGGATAGTGTTTGGAAACTTCCTGTACTGTTGTTTGCAGATGATACTGTGTTGTTGAGTGAAGACGAAGGGGAGCTGCAAGGCTTGGTGGATGAGTTTGGGAGAGTGTGTAAGAAACGGAATCTAAAGGTGAATGTAGGGAAGAGTAAAGTGATGGTCTTTGAGAGAGGTGAAGTCAGTGAATGTACAGCGAGGTTGGATGGTGAGGAATTGGAAAATGTGAGTACTTTTAAGTACTTGGGTAGTGTGTTGAGTAAGGATGGAGGTTTGGAGGGTGAAGTGCTTGAAAGAATACAGCAGGGAAGAAAGGTTGCCGGTTCTTTGAAAGCAGTGATAAGAAAAAGGGAAGTGAGCATGGAAGTGAAAAAGTTACTACATGACAGTATTGTGATACCAACTCTAACGTATGGAAGTGAAGCTTGGACGTTGTTGGGAGGACACAAGTCAAGAGTGAGAGCAGTGGAAATGAGTTATTTAAGAGGAGCCTGTGGAGTCACATGGAGAGATAGGCTGACGAATGAGGATATAAAGGAGCGTTGTGGTGTGGATGTGGATGTGATAGGAAGCGTTATGAGGAACACACTGAGGTGGTTGGGCCATGTGGAGAGGATGGAGGGTGAAAGACTGACGAAGAGAGTGCATGTGAGTGAGATGGAGGGGGGGAAGAGGGAGGGGGAGGCCGAGGATGAGATGGAGGGATGGGGTGGAGAGGTATATGAGAGACGGGGGTGTGAGTTGGGAGCAGGGCAGTGAAATGGCGGGGGACAGGGCGACTTGGAGGCGATTTGTTTGTGGCCACCCCAAACGGGATTGAGGCGTCTGGCAATAAATAGATAGACAGATAGACCTTGACACTTGCTTATTACAAATTCAATAGTTATTTCATATAAAGCAGAGATTCTCGTCCTCTTGCATCTTGTTCCTCGTAGCTCGCTGACTGAAAAAGACAGTAACGAGGCTCTACACCCATTCTCTGACTTCTTCGTGGCTAGCGAAATGTTTTTTATTAATCTTTTGCTACAGTCCTACGTTCAAGGTGAGCAATGCAAAGTTTACACCAAGATAAAGTTAACTGATTACACTGTAGTTTTTAATTGTGCACTTCCTCTCACACCTCATTTCTCATTCTGACGATGAGATCAGTTCAATGTCTTTGGGTATCCTGTACTGTGACTTGAAATCATTATAGAAAATTCATACCATTTTCCTTAATCTGACAGCATATACCTTCAGATTTATTCCTATACTCACATCAGCAAACATACAGAAGCTGTGTCTCGCTTCATTGGTAAACAATTACGAAACATTATCAGCAAGTAAAGGAGAGTTAGAATTCCCTGCTTACTTCTGTCGTGGTTCATTGTTACTGCTCCCACTTTAATGTCAACACTCTCAGACTGACATATTCTCACTCTCAGATGAGTAAAACCTCCTGTCGTCTGCTGAAATAGAATAAAAGACATCTCCCGACCCATACACGGTTAATGTTATATTCAGGTTCCTATGATTCACTCTCAACTGAAAATAATCTGGCATAAGAGGCGATAGATTAGTAGAGCTGATCAGACCATGAATGGTTGAAGAACAAAAGGGACATGACGCAGCCCTGCCTTACTCCTACACTTGAATACTTTCCATCAGGTGAATAAACTGTGATATTTTATTTTTACTGTCTCATCCAAAGGAGATGCTGACTTGGTGGGCTGTGTATAGCCTTTATTCAACCCTCTTTTCTTCTCTGTTGTTCTCCAAAGCCGAGCAAAATCTTCTGGTTGTTGCAAGAATAAAATTTGTATAAGATACTCGGGGTGAAGGTTTTAATAAAATTTATGTCACTGTCCCCTTCACTTCAGGGACTGTTTCCCACGCAGGAATACTCACTGCCCCTATGCCACTCATTGTACTCTACAAAAAGCTAAGTGCTAAACGCAATATGTAAGAATGAAAGAGGCTACTAACAACTGTCATCTATAGTTCGTGCACTGTAACTTGGTTTACATTTTCGTTCTTTTGCAGCTTATTTCACGTATTGTACCTCAGTGGCAGAGAAGATTGCACTATAGTTCTGCAACCCTTCCATGGTACTTAACTGTGACAAGCACCATGATTTAATGGTGATCTTTTGTTATAGCTGAATCTATAGGATAAGAAAAGACAATTTAAGACCAAGTTAAAATGAATAGAGTATAGACAGCTAAGGTAAATCAAGAATAAAACTTATAAATCACCCTGTAACAGCATTCCAGGATTACTTGAAACTAAGTCAACAAGAAGCCAACAATTTTAATTGGATTCATAGTACCGATGGAATATTAACAACAAAACATTATTTTAACCTCGTATAGTTAGGTGTTACAGTACGTCCACAATTGAAGTATATTGTCCATTTTGTTCAGTTCTGGTAACATTTGTATGTGATGGTAACATTTGTATGTGACAAAAAAAATAATGGAACTGAGAGCAAAAACATACTGTAAACTTCTAACAGAAATTAAAATGCGTACTTAACTAAGGGCAGAGTACGATGAGATTTAGCCAGAATATGTAAAACTTTTCAAGGTAATGAGAATATAGCGGTCGAAAAATTCTGTACAGTAGTCGAATCAAAAGTTTAACAGAGGGAATTGCAATGTAATTATAACTAAACAATTTCAGTCACATGAGGCAAGAGGTGTTTTCATTAATATAGTTGTAAACATATGAAACAAATTGCTTTGCTGGTAGTATGCTATGATACAATATAACATTTCAGTGCATGTATCTTATGATAGTTATACCATTTTTTTTTTTTTTTTCAACAAACAGCATCGATAGGATCACTATGTCTGCTTCTGTTTGCTCTCGGTTGAGCACTGGATGAAAAAGAAAAAAAAAAATTATTGATGCACACTACCTGCCAATCAGACTGACACAACGGACGATGGCCTCTGCAAAATTCCAGATAATTCTACCCCATGATGATACGAGTACAATTGGTTTCTTAAGGATAACGTATTATGTATATCCCTTGCTTGTCATTTCGTAGTCAGTTCTGGTAGCATACGTGTATGAAGATGATAACAAATAAATCACTTTGCAACATCAGGAGCTATATTGACCACTTATTTCAACGTACTCCTCCTGCGCTATGCTTACAGAATACTGTGCATAGATAGATAGATAGATAGAGGAATAGATAGATAGACAGATATAGATATAGAAATATATATTAATCCAGTGTACACATATCTGCCATAAAGTACAGTATCTTGATTAGCGTTGTCACAAACCAACTCCAGATCCTGTAAAATGGCGCAAATTATATGACTTAATGAAAACTTAACTGCTTTTCTCAGGATAAAATGCATGATCTAGACAGTGTTTTCCATTGCTAAAACCTCCGTGTTTTGTGATTTTCTGCTATCTTCTGCATCCTCCACAATTAAAATCACACACAACTTTTTTGGCATGCATAGTAGACTTATACCTTCTATAGTTCATCAAGAGTTCAAAATAACCTTTCCAATACACTGAGGTATAGCAACTGCTCTCGTTGTTATTGTTGTTGTTTTTGTTTTTGTTGTTGTGGCCCCATGCTCATATGAAAGGTGAAAGCAGACTTAAGGTGCCCTTCTCCTGCAATCCATCCTCTTCCTTTCAGGGAATAGGGAAACAGCTGAGGGTCATTGGGAAAACTATTCCCGTTTTATTCGTACTTGGCCTAATATTACCATCTCTCCATCTTGAATACTGAGTTGTAATGAGAGATTATCGCCTGAATCTGATGCTAGTCATGAGGAAGTGCTGTGGAAAAGCTCTAGAATCACGGTATTGCCTTATTCTACCACTGAGCTATATCAAGTAAACTGCAAAAGGACGAGAATCTGTGCCAAGTTAAGGTAAAACGAGTAAAGACAGTTTAGTTATATCGGCGCCACGGATGAAGGCATCCTTCTCCCTCTGTAAATGTTTTGTTACGGCTTCTGTGTGCTTCACACCACCTTATGTACCTAGTGCATGACGCTCATAGTTGCTTTCTCCATATATGACCCACGCTTACCTAAAAAAAAAATATATACATATATATGGTCGTTAAATAGAACAGAATACTAGAGTTGTCTCGACCACAAGAAGGTTAAATAGTATGCCTGAAGGTTTATGGCCATGTTTGAAAAGTCTAGAAAAAAAATCCGGTTTAAGAAGAGACTATCCAGCTTAGAAATGATTAACCACCTAAGTCCAGAGACGCCTTTTTCATTTTGTCATCGCTTTCTCCTAACGGTTTAATTAGCTTAATATAGCACAAACAAACGCCTTCAGTGTGAGTGCCATATCCTAAACTGAACATATTGCAAGGTATCACTTAGAGTAAAATAAAAAGCACGTCACCCAGCATCAATTAGTTAAAAAAGGTGATTACCAGTCGAGGCCAAGCTGTGTATAGTTTATCTGCCCCCTCCCTCCATCCTTTCTGTCTGTCTGTCTGTCTGTCTCTGTCTCTGTCTATCTGTCTGTCTGTCTGTCTCTCCCTCTCTCTCTCTCTCTCTCTCATTCCCCTGGTGCATGACAGGGATGCCTTCACGTGGTGACACCAATATAATCGGTTGCCTCGACTACCCCGTTATTCAAACGTCCTTCAGCTCCCTACTTATCTCTTGAAAGAAGGATGTATGGTTGCAGGAAACTGGCAACTACAGCCTGCAGTTCACTGGGTTCACGTCTAGAAAAGAACTTCCGGCAACAAAAATAACAATCTCCTGTTCTGCTCTGTCCGTCTGTCTCTCTGTCTGTCTGTCTGTCTGTCTGTCTCTCTCAATCATTCGATTTAAATCGATCTCACACACTAAATCCGTCTCATCCACTCTTTCACTGAACGTACTTTATAGTCAGCTCGTTCATAGATATACGTCCATGCCTGTGTCTTATGTCTATATAGCCTTTGTAAAAGTATTATATTCCATTTTCTATGTTGTATTATCACCTTGATATTTTAAAGCTCAACAATTGTCTTATCTTTTGCAGTGCCTGGAACCTCGAGTGGACCAGAGGCAGCAATTCTTCCAAAGACAGAGAACAACAGCCAGCAAAGAACTAATGGGCTTTATTCAGACGAATATTATTTCCACGAACTTAGTTATTTCGTAGGACATGACGTAAATGCCAGCCATCATACAGCATCTTTTGAGGTCTTTGGGTTTGATAATAACCAGTTTACACAACGCAATAACAAAATATCAATTTATGACAATGTCGGCTCTTCAGCTCTCACCAGATCTAACGAGGATCAGTTACATTGCTACAGAATCACCAGTCCAGATTCTACATTTCAAGACATCCAAGGACATCATGTTTATGAGGTTCAGGAATCTTGGCGTATCACAGACACCCGTCACATATCTCCTGATGAGCAACACAGCTCCAGAAACCAAATTCAATATTTAATACAAATTTCACGAGGGAGGCAACCACAGTGTTCACCGTCTGGCTCACTGATGCCTTCTGCCTCCCGTTTTCAGTCACCCGACACACCAATGCCCTCCACTTCTAGGTTTCAAGTGGAACATTCCCAGAACCAAAACGAAATCATTTCCTTTGCTGAGAATCGCTTAAGGTATAGGAATCCACTGCCAAGCTTCACAAGAAGTAGAATAACAGAAATTCCGTCTTTAGCAGGGACGTCCAGCCGAACCCAAGCTTTGTCAGCATCCCCTGACTATTGCCAAACCTCGACAACAACATATGCATACCCACTTACGATGACAGGTCCTTATGGTAACGACCCTATTGGGAGCCTGTCAGAATTCTCTTGTGTGTCTGATCAGTCCAACCTTTCACTACCATTGCATCAATCGCAAGTTCCTCGTACATCGTCAAGAGGATCACCAAATCGCTATGGATCCTATGACTACAACACTTCACTACCGGGGCCATTTGGATATCAGCTATCAACAGGATTATCAGGTCGTTCTGGAATCTCTAAAAATCACACATCTCAACCGGGACCATCTAGGTATCAACCACTTTCGCAACGACAGATTCGACATCCTATGACGCAGTCAGCAACCACTCGTGACCAGACTTCAGCAGAAGCATTCAGGAGTCTCTTAATTTCCTCTAATGTACGTGAGCACCAACCATTAACTTCTAATTGTTCACCAGTACCAACAGGCCATCACCCATCTTTACTTCTTTCGTCTGACCGACTGTATTCTCCTCAATACTCTGCTCCTCAGCACCTTCATGAAGGCGATCGGCATCAAGAACCTCCTTCGACTGCAAATCTTCACCTGTCTCCCTTCCCTGGCCATGCTCCAGGTCACCCTCAGAATCAAAACAGAGGTAGTTCATACGAAGGACGATCCCTGCGGTTGAATATAAAAAATAATGGTATCCATCCTCAGTCATTTGACTGCAGCGTTACCGTTGCAGCAGCAGCAGCAGCTGCTGCTGCTGCCGCAACATCCATTGGTTCATTACGCAACAGACACATGATACCAGATCGTCAGGCAACATGCCCTGAGTGCCATGCAATTTTCACTTCGTCTGGTCATTTAAAACGTCATTTGGAGGCCCACGGTTCAGGCCGCCGTTATAAGTGTCACTTCTGTACCTGTGCCTACAGTCGTCAAGATCACTTTACAAAGCACTTGGAAAAGGCCCATGATGTCAAGAAGAGCGAGTCGTCATCCAGTGGTAACCCCCGTAACCCTCTATCCCTTGCTAATAACCCATTACTCCGATGCAGCAACATCCCACCTTATAGATACAACTCCTCATCTCAAGTTCAGAATACTCCACCCCACAGTCGAACCCCCCAAGTGTATGAAGATACCCTTTCATCAAACAATGGTCGTAATCCTCTCCCCTCTTCCGTAAGCTACATTGGCAAAAGTCCAACAGCAAACTATAAGCATTCCTCACCAACACTAGGCACTAATCCATCACCCGACTGCAGCAATATCTCACCTGATGGGAAACAGTAAGCTTTTGTGCCTGACTATACATTTGATCATCAGCATTTTGACAGTGCATCATGGTAATATGTACATGTTTGTTAAGAGCTAATTACTGCTGCTTTCTTAATCTGTTGTGCATGATATGAATGAAACACTGTTACTGCTTAGTTATGATACCAATATTCATTTTTTAATATATCAATAAAATTTTCATTTTATGATTGTAATGCTAGTTTCACAGGTTCAGGTTATAAATTTCAACCTAGAAATGAATATAATTGCACTATTGAATGACTTCAAATAAAAATTTAGTGTGATTTCACATGTACATAACTACAGCAGTAAATATTGCAAACAGCCTCTTGTGAGGTCTCTTGTAATTCATTGTCATCTTTCTTCAGCACATTAATGGTCAGTCTGGTCCTAGTGAACTCAGATATTAACTTCGCACGAGCATGACACCTGGTGCCATAACCAGAAGGGTGGCCGGGATGACTGTGACTACCCCCAGAACAGTGTTATCAAATACATGTAAATAATTCACAATAGTTTTAGCTTATATTTTAATATGATTTACTCCTCTCTTCGCGTCAAGATACTGTATGCAACTGAAGGCTTGACAATACTTCCATCAGCTTACTCACTGGAGATACTGGAGAAGTAAAAAATTTACAGTATTATTAACCCCATGCTTCACATTACTGACAAACCTACTACAGAAGACTGTTACGTCCCTCACATAGCTCGAGTCTGCTCTCTCTCTCTCTCTCTCTCTCTCTCTCTCTCTCTCTCTCTCTCTCTCTCTCTCTTCCACTTCATTCCACCTTGCTGTCCTTTGCATCCCCGTTCGTCTTCCCTTCACCCTACACACCACCTCACTTGCACAGATTTCTTCTCTGAAAATCTTGCACACGCCTTCCACCTACCCCATCTGCTCCAAATCATATTTACCCAACCGCTCCTCCATTTCTCACTTATATTGTGCCTTTTTTTTTTTTTTTTTTTATCCTCTTGCAACCTTTCTACCCTCTTTGTACAGACTACTTTCTCCTGCCTTTCTCTCCTTCTATTTATCCATTGCATTGGTCCTCGTCACCATTTTGTCAGTCCTGTTCTGAGGCATTTTGTCTTTTGATTTAGTTGTTTTCAGAGAAAGGGCACTAACCCTCCGATAACCCACTTGTTGAGACGCAGGCAATACCTACTGGTTGGTTATAAGGTTACCACCCAGCGTAATAAATGATTTCCTGTCTTACAGAAAATCGTTTGACTTGTCACTCAATGTAGAGCCACTCCAGAGTACGAGAGCATTACACCGAGTGAGTGGATGATGGGCCCCCCCACCGACTACATACATTCACACATAATAAATGTACCAGTTTGGATCCAGGTACGACAAAGCATTTATAAGATATTTTGGGAATTCAGATGCATGCATATATGTATCCACCGAATCGGATTATATAATAATAGCTATGCATGAGGGGTGTCGCTCAGTGAAGGTGTTCCATAAAGTACTTTAAATAATTGGAGGCTTCATTACATTCTCGAACGCTAAATTTTAATAACACGGTCGTTAATTTTCATTGCCCCATCCTATCGTTTATAAAGGCTCCAACATGCTTGCATGCGTCGCCTTTGGTTACTTGATGGTTTTTTACCGTCCAATATATTGTCCATTTTCACTTTCTTGCCCCCATTCAAATTCAGTTATCCTCTCTCTCTCTCTCTCTCTCTACTGTTACATAGCCTATGATTTCATCATCCTTTGTGTAATTTTAAGACACAGTATGCTGCATGTTTGATCACGAGCGTGTTCTGCCTCAGTCCCCCCTTCTACCGTTATAGTAGAGTAAGTCGTCCTTTCTGTTGTTCAGAGCAGGATTTTCAACTCTTTGTCCCCATGGCTTCATTTGCGCGTCCTTCTTACAAGTTGTACCAAGCTCTGAAGGCCCATATATAATGAGCTCAGTCTCTGCATTATTGCCACTTAGATCTACTCCTCATTTTGTTCACATCTCTGTCCTCCCCTGTACAGTTATTATTGTGAGTGCTCAGGAAGTCTCCAACCATCTAGCAGCTGTGTAATTTGAGTATAAGTGTTAGTGCATTTTGTTCTTGTACAGTATAGCGTAAGTTGTTAATTTGTAGGCCTAGTGAGATTTTTGTAATTCATGTAAGGTTCTTATTGTTAGCCATTGTTCATAATAGTTTGTATCTGTAATAATTTATCTTGCATTAACTGAGCATTACCCAGTGTATTTTCATTCTATCAGGGCTGACTTAGGTAAATTTACTCTTGCTAATTTCGTGTTAATAGAGGCTATTGCAGTTAACCATATATTTAACCTGTTTTTTGCCATTACATTATCCTTATGAGTCCTGAATGTTTTGTTGTTAGTTTGAGTATTAAATTTAACTTGTAATTTTACCTAACTCTTTGTTTTGAACCTGGAACTTTACGGGATTGTAGTGATTTTTAGTATTCTCACTTAAAGTGTACATTATCTTTCTCTGTTCCGTAACATAAATTTGGCGATCTCTCTTCAGGTTATTCAGGATATTATCATAAGGATATTGCTCGATATTTTGTGACTGTGATTTATTCATGATGTCTACTATTACTACACTTGATGAAGCCAAAGATTTTTTGTCAAATGTGCAAACAGTGTGTGATGTAGAAAACAGAACAAAGAATGAACTTAAGCTTGTTGCTCAACAATTGGGAATTGCTGTTCGCTCTCATCATTCTAAAGATCAAATTGTTGACATGACTAATGAAAGCTTGTTTAATGCAACTCCTCCAAATGAGCAAAAGCAGATTGAATTAGATAAGTTACAGCTAGCCCTGCAGGAGGCTCGTGTTAAGGAGGCTGAATTTCAAGCAAGTGCAAAGGAGGCTGAGTCTCAGGCTAAGGAGGCGGAGTCTCAGGCTCGTATTCAGGAGGCTGAATTTCAAGCAAATGCTAAGGAGGCTGAATCTCAGGCTCGGATTCAGGAGGCACAGATACAGGCTCAGGCACAAATTGAACTTGCTAGGATTCAGGCAGACCATGAGTATCGCATGAAACAAGGTGGAACTGGATCATCTAGCTCTGATGATTTTGATGTGGCTAAAAATGTTAAACTTGTCCCTCCTTTTAATGAATCTGATTTAACAAAGTATTTTCAGTTGTTTGAGAGGGTAGCTACAGGTTTTAATTGGCCCAAAAGGTATTGGCCAGTACTCCTTCAAACTGTTCTCACCGGTAAAGCTCAAGTAACTTATGCATCTTTGCCTCAGGATCAATCTGATAATTATGATGTAGTTAAGAGCTTGATTCTTAAAGCCTATGAGCTTCTTCCTAAAGCCTATAGAGTAAAATTTAGGACAACTTATAAGCAAGATAAGCAATCCCATGTTGAGTATGCAAAAATCAAAGAAGATCTGTTAGAGCAGTGGTTAAATTCTAAGAATGTGGATTCTGATTTTGGTAAATTTAAGCAGAAGATTTTGCTGGAGGACTTCAAAAGGTGTATTTGTAAAGATGTAAGCCGATATCTTGATGAGAAAAGAATAGATAATTTGTCTGATGCGGCAGTTTTAGCTGATGAATATGTTCTCACTCACAAGAGATATTCTAGAGAAAAAGGGAAAGCTGAGAGTAAGTACGTTGCCTCTACTCAGAGTACAGATAACAGGAAAGAGAATAAAGATGATGTTTCTCAGGAAGTAAATACCAGCTTCACCTCTAGATTTCAGAAAAAGTAAATGTACTTATTGCAGTAAGCTTGGTCATACTACGGAGAAATGTTTCAGGAGACAGCGTGATGTGAACAAAAAGGAGTCTTTAAATATTCAGCCAGTTGGTCTAGTGTCCACTCTTGAGAGTTCCCAGAATTCTTTAACTGAGTTAACTGAACCTGCTTTGAGGGTTAACTTAAATTCTCATGATGGAGCTCCTCTTTTGAGCAGTAACGTGGGTGACACTCTCAAGAGTTCATGTGCTAATTTCCTGTCTGATGGTTTTGTCAGTCCTCTGGACAGTAATGACAGGAAATCAGTTAAAATATATCGTGATACAGGTGCTTGCCAATCCCTTATGCTGACCAGTGTTCTAGGCTCTAATGTTAATTCCTCTGATGAAACTGTAATCTTACAAGGTGTAGGGAATAATTACTTCTCTGTCCCTCTGTGCAGAGGGAATTTAGAGTCTGGTTTTGTTAATGGTTCCGTTATGGTTGGGTTGGTTGAGACACTCCCAATGTCAGGTGTAACTTTCTTACTTGGAAATGATATTGGTGGAAGTCAAGCGTGTCCAGCTCCTCAGTTGTCTAGTGAACCAGTGGCTGCGACCCGGGATTGTGATGTCCCTGATGTGTTCCCTGCATGTGCTGTCACTAGGGCTAAGTCTAAAGTTACTGGTGATTTAGAGGATAATGATGATGATGTTATCCTAGCTGACACTTTTCTTGCTAATTTGGACCACTCACCAGATGAGGCAGTACCCCGTAGTGTTGATAATTTGTCTCGTCAAGAGTTGGTTGAGTTGCAGGTTGCTGACCCTGAGTTGAAAGGTCTAGCTAACTCTGCTTGCAGTGAGGAAGAGTCAGCTGGTGCTTCTACTTGTTATTATATAAAGTCAGGAGTACTTATGAGGAAGTGGAGACCCCCAACAGTATCAGCCGACTGTGAATGGGTGGTTGTACATCAAGTTGTCATCCCTCGTGTTTGTAGGCAGGATATCATTAGAGTGGCTCATGATTCCAGTTTGGCAGGACACCTTGGAGTGAGGAAGACTGTGGCACGCATTTTGAAACACTTCTACTGGCCAGGTATCTTCAGGGATGTTTCCTGGTATTGTAAGTCTTGTCACACCTGTCAAGTTGTGGGGAAGTGTAATCATACCGAAAAGGTTGCACCTCTAGTTCCCATTCCTCCTTTTGAGGCGCCATTCACCCCTGTGTTCGTGGATATTGTGGGCCCTCTTCCTAAGACTTCTTCAGGATTTTCTTATGTATTGACCCTGATTGATATGGCTACTCGTTATCCTGAAGCCATTCCACTTAGAAATATCTCAGCAAAGAACGTGGTTAAGGAAATGCTAGGGTTCTTCACAAAGTTTGGTCTGCCCAAGGAGGTACAGTCAGACCGGGGAAGTAATTTCATGTCAAACGTTTTCAAGTAGTCTCTGAAAGAGTTGGGCATCACCCAGATCACGTCTTCAGCTTACCATCCCCAGACCCAAGGAGCGTTGGAGAGATATCATCAAACACTCAAATCGATGCTCAAGAAATACTGTTTGGAACATCAGAAAGACTGGGATAAAGGTCTTCCATTCGTTGTGTTTGCCGCAAGAGAATCTCCAAATGAATCACTGGACTTCTCACCTTTTGAACTACTGTTTGGCCATGAAGTAAGAGGACCCCTTAAGCTACTCAAGGAATGCTGGCTGTCGGAGGAAGATGACGTCAACCTGCTGGAGTATGTGATGAAGTTCAAAGAACGGCTGTCCACTGCTTTACAACTGGCGAGAGAGAATTTAGGAGCTGCTCAGGAGAAGATGAAGACTTGGTATGATAAGAAGTTCAGGTTACGACACTTTCAGCCAGGAGATCAGGTTTTGATTCTGCTACCAGTTCATGGGCAACCTCTTCAAGGCAAGTTTAGTGGTCCTTATTTCGTGGAGAAGAAACTCAGTGATGTCAACTATGTCATCGCCACACCAGATCGTGGAAAGAACAAGCAACTATGTCACATCATCATGCTAAAGTTATATCACAGGCGGGACGAAAATAATCCAGTCTGCACTGTAGCTGTTCCACCCGAGTCTGCAAGTGAAGCTCTCCCATGCAGTATGAGCCTGAGTAATAGTTTGGGGAAGAATCCTGATATCATGAATGATCTCCAGACTAAGCTTTCTCATCTACCTCCCGAGGAAAGGCAGGAGTTTTCGGCATTACTGCAGGAGTACCCGCAAGTGTTCCGTGCCACTCCAAGAAGAACCACTGTGTTGATGCATGATGTCGATGTTGGAGACGCAAAGCCAATTAAACTGCCTCCTTACCGTGTGAACCCAGTGAAAGTTCCTCTCATCCAGAAGGAGCTTGGCTACCTGTTGGACCACAAGATGATTGAGTCCTGTCAGAGCGAGTGGAGTTCTCCTGTCACTCTAGTCCCTAAGCCAGGTGGGTCACAGCGGCTTTGCATCGACTACAGACGTGTTAATCAGATAACCAAAACAGACACTTACCCTCTCCCTCGCGTGGAAGATTGCATAGACAAGATCGGAAAGTTTGATTTGCTAAAGGGATACTGGCAAGTACCTATGACTGAACGTGCTAGGGAGATCTCATGTTTTGTAACACTAGGAAAGACTTTTGCATGTTCTGTAATGCCATATGGTATGAAGAATGCACCAGCCACATTTCAGAAGCTCATGAATGTTGTAACAGAGGGTTTGGCAGGGTGTGTTGTTTATATTGATCATGTATTAATCTTCAGTGACAACTGTAAAAATCACCTATGCCATGTCAGTAAATTTCTTGAGCGTTTGGTTCATGCTAATCTTGTAGCTAATTTATCAAAGTGTGAGTTTGGTCAAGCTAAAGTTCAGTACCTTGGGTACGTAATTGGTGATGGACATGTTGCACCACCAGCAGCTAAGGTTCAGGTTATAAGTGATCTTCCCAGACCTAAAAGTAGGAAAGAGCTACAACGATTTTTGGGAATGGTAGGTTATTACAGGAAATTTGTTCTTAACTTTTCAATTCTTGTATCACCACTTACAGACCTACTGAAAAAGGGAGTTAAGTTTGTCTGGACCGATAACTGTGAATCCTCTTTCAGCAAACTTAAAGCTATCCTATTAAGTCAGCCAGTGCTCGCTACTCCAAATTTTGCTAAGCCTTTTAAGATGGCTGTTGATGCAAGTGATACAGGAGCTGGGGCTGTTTTGCTGCAAGAGGATGATCAGGGTATTGAACACCCTGTATCTTATTACGGTAAGAAGTTCACTCCACCTCAAAAGAACTACTCCACTATTGAGAAAGAGCTTTTGGCCTTGATTTTGGGTTTACAGCATTTTTCATTTTATTTATGTTCTGGTCTTGACCCCATAGTCATTTATACCGATCATAACCCACTGAAATTCCTTAGTAGGTTTAAAGATAAAAATCAGAGATTGACAAGATGGAGTCTACTTCTTCAGGAGTATTCATTAGACATACAACATGTCAAGGGGAAAGAAAATGTTATTGCAGATTGCTTATCTAGACTTTAGACAGATTATTTTAGAGTAATAAGAAATTTCCTTTGTAAATTTCTCTTTTTCTTTGGGGGGAGGTGTTACATAGCCTATGATTTCATCATCCTTTGTGTAATTTTAACGCACAGTATGCTGCATGTTTGATCACGAGCGTGTTCTGCCTCAGTCCCCCCTTCTACCGTTATAGTAGAGTAAGTCGTCCTTTCTGTTGTTCAGAGCAGGATTTTCAACTCTTTGTCCCCATGGCTTCATTTGCTCGTCCTTCTTACAAGTTGTATCAAGCTCTGCTGGCCCCTATATAATGAGCTCAGTCTCTGCATTATTGCCACTTAGATCTACTCCTCATTTTGTTCACATCTCTGTCCTCCCCTGTACAGTTATTATTGTGAGTGCTCAGGAAGTCTCCAACCATCTAGCAGCTGTGTACTTTGAGTATAAGTGTTAGTGCATTTTGTTCTTGTACTGTATAGCATAAGTTGTTAATTTGTAGGCCTTGCGAGGTTTTTGTAATTCATGTAAGGTTCTTATTGTTAGCCATTGTTCATAATAGTTTGTATCTGTAATAATTTATCTTGCATTAACTGAGCATTACCCAGTGTATTTTCATTCTATCAGGGCTGACTTAGGTAAATTTACTCTTGCTAATTTCGTGTTAATAGAGGCTATTGCAGTTAACCATATATTTAACCTGTTTTTTGCCATTACATTATCCTTATGAGTCCTGAATGTTTTGTTGTTAGTTTGTGCATTAAACTTTAACTTGTAATTTTACCTAACTCTTTGTTTTGAACCTGGAACTTTACGGGACTGTAGTGATTTTTAGTATTCTCACTTAAAGTGTACATTATCTTTCTCTGTTCCGTAACAATACACACACACACACACACACACACACACACACACACACAAATATATATATATATATATATATATATATATATATATATATATATATATATATATATATATATACATATAGATATATATATATAGAGTTATATATATATAGATATATAGATATAGATATATATATATCTATATAGATAGATAGATAGATAGATAGATATATAGATAGATAGATAGATAGATAGATAGAGATATATAAAAATTTCCTTCTGTTCAGTATTCTTCCATTCATCTACTGTTTTTTCCTCTTCCATACTCCACTTTCTTTGTTGTGTTGTGTTCCTCACATCTTTGCTTTACTTATCTATGCACAGTCACTCTATTTTCACGTTTCCTTTTCATTCTAACACAGTTTCTCTGTTCCACTTGCCCAGCCCTCTCACTGACGGGTCCTTGTTCGAATTTTATTCAAACCAATGCTGGATTATTTTATTTAGCTGTGTGAGTCAAAGTATCCTAAGTGCTATTGCCGGCACTATTAACCACATCACTATCGGGACAACTCTACTTTTTTTTATTCCACCTAGAGCAAGACTATTTTATTCGGCCGAGTGTGAGCCATGCGAACCCAAGTGTTCATTTCCAACCTTTTTTACTGTCACCTTCTCTCGCCAACCCTGCTTTTACTTTCTCTCCCCTTTTATATTTTTTCCTCTCTGCTCCTCCTCACAACATCCCATCCATCTCTGCCGTCTTTTTCATTTTGGGGGCAACTCCATTATTTCAAGGTTTCCACGAAATCTAGAACATAAAATTTTCTAATCTTTTCCTGCACCCTTTCTCACAAGAAACCCAAGTACATGAATTGACAGATAATGCAAACACTAAATTCAGCTGTGTGAAGGAGGCAAGGGGAAAAAAATCTCAAAAAAATTTTCTGGCAAGAGGATGGAAAGATGAAGGTGACAGGGGGAGTTTGAAAGCTGAAGGATGAGGAAGAGGACCAGGAGAATAGAGGCAGAGGAATACTTCCTGACAACACTCCTCCGTGACTTGTATATATATATATATATATATATATATATATATATATATATATATATATATATATATATATATATATATATATATACTGCATTGGCGGACACAAGGGGTGCTGTGATTGAACTAGTGTCGCATACTATAAAGTATGCTTTCACCCAGTCGGCTTGTGCGGGCCGATTACACTTGGTTCACAGACTACACACACATCCAAAGCCACTCCAACATTACAATTACACTTACAAGCACTTCTCACCCAACATACAATCTCTACCAGACAGCCTAAGCCACTTGGTAGAGATACATTGGCTGTATCGTCCCGACTTCGGTCGGGATAGACCGGTCCTGCAGTGGATACTCAAACGGCTGATACATATATATATATATATATATATATATATATATATATATATATATATATATATATATATATATATATATATATATATATATGTGTGTGTGTGTGTGTGTGTGTGTGTGTGTGTGTGTGTGTGATTTCAAACTTGTTTTACTAAGCCTACATTCATTAACATCAGCCTAAGATTATTCTGGTACTGAATTTATAAGTATCTTTGAAGTTAAGATGTACTGTATATAAAACTGCATATGTATGTTATAAACACGTCGAAATGAAACTGTCCTACAATCGTATCAACATTATGTCTCTAAGGTGCATGAGGTGATACCTGTAGATGATTATAAAGCTTGCTGTTTTATTTATCGCGACTTCAGCAAGGCCTTTGTTAGAATGAACAAAATTCAGAACAAGTAAAAAACAAAAACTTAAAATTTGGAAGAACTTCCATCAGAGTGCCCAGTAAAACAAGACAAATATCTTTCCATGAATCATTCAGGCAATTCCCAATGGCTTCACACTGTACATTATGACACGACCCCTTCAGAGATCATAACCAGTGTTATCATAATGTTATAATCTTCCAACGCATGCATTCCCTGGTCAAAGTTGTGATCTCAAAGAAAATAAGTAGCTATATAAAAAAAATAATCCCTATTCTGTCCGCTTTTACTTTGCCTAAAATTATCATCTCCCATCGTGAATTCCTAGCTATAAATTAAAATTAGTATTATGACAATAATCAGGAGGGAACGCTTAGGCAAGGGTATAGAATTGTGGTTGTCTTATATTGCCACAGCGCCATGGGAAGTTGGAAAAGGACAAAAATCTCTGCCAAACTAAGGTGGACAAACTATAGTGATCATCAGTTCTTAATCTGGTAAAAAGTTAATTTCAGCCTGCGTGCATTATATTTTCTTAGTCTACACTGCAGGGATATTAATTACATAATTCAGGTAAAAGGAAACGATGATAACAGCAGTAGGCCATTTGGTTCAAAGATGGTAGCTCCTTTCTGAAGTGTAAGCTGAAGAAGAGAATAAAACCAGGATGGCATTGTAGTCATTATACAACACACACTCCATCCAGTACGTATATGTACCTCACCCATACTTCTTAGACACAACACATGCACACCATACTATACCAGTAAAACACACACACACACACACACACACACACACACACACACACACACACACACACACACACACACACACACACACACACACACACACAAGTATGCGCGAGCGCGCAGACTTAAAATATAAATGCTTAGCAAGTATCCTCGGCCCCACAACAAAGGACACGTGCCTTTTTGCGGGCCAGACCGCCAAGAGTGGTGTCGATGTTAAAAAGTTAGCACATTTTAACACGATTCCAGGGACAACTTTGGTAGCGACGTCAGCTCTCACAGACTCTAACCCCCACCCTCCACCCCTCGCCCCTTGTTAGGACGGCACAGCAGACATGGTGGCTGCCAGGTATGACTCTGTTTACATTTTGGACATTGTTAGGAAAGCTAATATATTGTGTGCTATTTGCTGCTTTGAGCCAGGAAGGATTCTATCTGTTAGAACGGCATGGTTAAGTAAGTACTTAATCGTATAATAAACTGTCTATAGCATCTGCTGTCCCGAAACAAAGAATCTTCTTTCTTTGATATCCTTGGCCTATTCTTGAAAACTAGTCGCATTTAAAAGAGCTGCCTAGAATGATCCTACCGGCTTACATCAGTTATCCTCTTTCATTTCTTTTATGCCCTTAAATAGAAGTTTTCTTTTCAAATGCAGTTTTGCAGTGAATGAATATCCATAATGCGGACTTGACATCTGTTTAGTAATATAATGCAATGTTTACGGTATTTCAGTGAGTACAGTGTCAAAGACAATAAAATAATTTTTGTTTCCTGCATCATTTGTCAGTTTCATCAAGCCTGTTTTACCGATGTCCATTTAAAATGCTAGATGCCATATTGACCTGATAAGCTTCCCATCTCTTAGGGGCGGTAGATGAT
This sequence comes from Coenobita brevimanus, assembly GCF_032717465.1. Taxonomy (NCBI): domain Eukaryota; kingdom Metazoa; phylum Arthropoda; class Malacostraca; order Decapoda; family Coenobitidae; genus Coenobita; species Coenobita brevimanus. The sequence continues at coordinate 30,890,077 of NC_136976.1, read as the reverse complement.
GTATTAGCGGGGTTTAAAGTAGATGAATACTGTAATATTCTGATGATCTGCTGTGGCTGGGAATGTACAGTCGTGGCTAGCGATATCGCTCTGTTTTGGCCGAGCAATAATGTAACCAACACATTCTGAAAATCTGGGCAAGTATCGTCACTTGGTGGCAAGAATAAAACTTAAGATTTCTCAAGTCCTGAAAGGGTTCATTCATTTCCCTTCTGCTTGCCTTCCCTGTTTTACTTCTGTCCTTCCTCTTTTCTTCCTACTCTGCCTTTCCGTCCTTTTCTACTGTCCTTTTCCCTCCAAGTCTCCATCTTTTTACTCCCTCTGTCCACTTTTTCTTCCCTTTATCTTCCTCATCTTTTCCTCTCTCTTTCTTCTCTTTTTTCATCTCCCTTCTCCCTTTTCCTTCCTCACTTCTTTTTCTTTCCTTCCATTTAAGGTTCATCCCCTTCGTCATTCCTTCACTTTTCCATCCCCTATCTTCCTTCCTGTTACTTCTCTCGTTCCCTCCCTCTACATTTCTTCCCTCTTTTTCCTTCCCTGCTGCTCTTCTCTCCCTGTCCCACTCTCCTTATCACTCGTCCCTCATCATTCTCTCTCTCTCTCTCTCTCTCTCTCTCTCTCTCTCTCTCTCTCTCTCTCTCTCTCTCTCTCTCTTCTGTTTCTGTTTTTCAATCCTGCTTGCCTACCCAACTTAACTTGGCCTAAAACTGCCATCCTTCCATCTTGAATGTTACCCTCGGGAAAAGATGAACACTATATTCGAATCAGTAATAGTAGTGGAAGAAGTAGTAGTAGTAGTAGTAGTGGTGGTAGTAGTAGTAGTACTAGCCACAACCCCAGACTCATTTGAAGGTGAACCAAGTGGGATGCAGGCTGAAGTAACCCTCATCCTGCAGGTCACCACCCTTCTTTGCGGGATATGGAAAGAGTTGAGGGAAGTTTGCATACCTGGACAGCAGAGCACCTGTGTTTTATCGAAGCCACCACCTGAAGGTATCGCTCTCCAGCAACACTGTAAGGGTTGCAAAAGAAGAATATATCTTGACCTTGAATCCGGTGATGTATTCTTTAGTTTACTCTTGCTACAGACAGGCTGGTTTTGTTCTTTAGGTAGGATATCTGTGGTGAAGAGGTTGATTAAGGCTATATCCTACAAGTCCTGTTTTTTTTTTTTTTTTACGTGTCCGACCCTGGGCAAAGGCTCAGGCCCTATTTCTTGGGGGTAGTCACCTATCCCAAGGCCCAGTAGTCCTCCTACCCCTCCACATGTCACCACTTCGGTGCTAACACCCACCGTCCATATTGAATACATGCTAGGCCTGTTTCATACAGGACTGGTGTACTGGAATTAGCGGGGGTAATTTTACGACAAGTCGGCGGGTCATCTGGTAGATCAGGAAATTCTGCTTTTTAGGAAATTCAAATCCTTAAACTGTTCCCTGCCCCAGCCGGGATTCGATCCTGGGTCCATTAGGACTGCAGGCCGCCTCTCTACTGATTCAGCCGCCGCCTCACAGTGCCACAAGTCTCTCAAAAATGAAATAATACCGGAGACGGTGGGAACAAAATAATACATACATAATCAAAATGAAGTGGTTTGTAACAATTTGCAGCTTTCTCATTTGCGAAACATTTCTCCTGTTCTGTAATATAATCGTCTGGTGGCAGAAAAATAGTTATCCCCTTCACTCTCCTTTTTTTTTTTTTTTTTTTTTTTAGGTTTGTAAGCACTCGACGATTTTAAACGTAGGAGAGACCTTTCAAACTGTAGGGGTAAGATATACCTGTCGTCGACCCTTTCACTACTAAAGGTCCATAGTAAATCAAAGACGCCTGAACATACTGGAGCAAGAATATAATGAAAATCTACATCATAACGAAATTGAAGTAGTTGTGTACTCTCCTTTTAGCCTCTTCTGACCTGCTCTATTGATTTATTTTTGGCACCTTCACACGAATATAATCTACTTTAACGAGACCTCATGCAGTGCATGAGATTAAAAGGAGACATCTTGCCTTTCCAGACCTCAAAGCCTCTCCAAAGCTGAATAAAACTGACTGGAGAATGTAAAAATATTATGCACAACACGTCATCGGATTAAAAGAATGGATCGCTTGGCTACGATACGTTTACCATAAAATCAAGATAACATGTCTAGCAATAGGAAAAACAAATTAAGTACCTTGAATCCAGTGTCACATTTGATTTCAGGGGCTTCTATGCACCTAAGGGAGATATATCGGGAACTAAAGGCATATACTTTAGTTCACGATTTTATTCAGATTAGGGAGGGAGATCAGATTATGGAGTGGTTAATGGAGATTGTTTCGAACCCAGTCCTTAGAAATGGTATCTTCAGATTCAACGAAATCATTTGGAGACAGCAAGAGTATGCGAAAAACTGTCATCAGAATGGATTAAAAAAAAAGTGCCTTCCCACTGAAAGAAATAACCATTATTATTACACTCTCATCTTAAATGTCAGGACCAACTTGCCTAGCCCAGGGCTCCTACGCTCCTCATGTAGAGGCATGGGGATGGATGATGGATGGATGGGTGGATTATTATTATTATTATTATTATTATTATTATTACTGCTACAACAACAGCAACAACAGCAACTACTACTACTGCTACTATACTACTACTACTACTCATCCACCACCATCACCACCACGCTCCTCCTCCTACTGCTGCTACTATTGCTACTACTACTACTACTACAACTACCACTACTATTACTACTACTATGTCTGCTACTATTGACCTCCTACCCTTCTCCTCATCCACCACCTCCACCGCCACCACCACCTGTTCCTCCCCCCCCCTGTGGCGGGGGGGACACAACCTGGCCGCACTATGGGGTGGAACTACTACTCTGCGGCCAGGTTGTGTTAGGAAGAATACTGCCACCGTATTCCCTGCGTGTCGTAAAAGGCGACTAAAAGGGGCGGGGTGGTGGGACTAGGGACCAACTCCTCTGTTTTTCAGTTCCTAAAAAGAGACAGGCCAGAGAAAGGGATGGGGGATGGAGTTATCCCCGTACCCTGAAGATTGGACCTATGAATGTGCGTGGATGTAGTACAATTGAGGCTAAAAGGGGGGAGATTGGGAGAATGTTTGTGAGAAGAAAGTTGGATGTGTTAGCTTTGAGTGAAACGAAGATGAAAGGGAAGGGTGAGTCTATGTTTGGAAGTGTGAATGGAAGATTGTCAGGTGTTGATAGAGGAAGGGCAAGAGAAGGTGTGGCCTTGTTAGTGAGTCCGGAAGTACAGCAGTGTGTGATTGAATGGAAGGAGGTGTCATCGAGACTGATGTGGGTGAAAGCGAAATTTGAACGTGAGTTGTGGGTGTTTGTGAGTGCATATGGGCCTGGTAGTGAAAGGGATGAACAAGAGAGGGAGTCTTTCTGGAATGATGTTGATGAGTGTCTGCAGAGTTTTGGAGCGAATGTGAATGTGGTAATGATGGGAGATCTGAATGCTAGAGTGGGAAATGTAGCAGTTGAAGGCGTAGTTGGTATGCATGGTGTGCCTGGAAGAAATGAAAATGGGGAACGAATGATAGCGATGTGTGTTGAGCGAGAGATGGTGATTGGGAATACGCTGTTTGAGAAGAAAGATATTTATAAGTATACATGGGTGAGACAGGAGGGTGGAAGGGTTGTTGATAGAGCCTTGATGGACTATGTGGTTGTGTCTAGGAATGTAATAGGAAGATTGTTGGATGTGAGAGTTCTGAGAGAGGAGGGTGGAGGTATGTCTGACCACTACCTGGTGGAGGAAAAGTTAAGAGTAGGTAAGAGATGGGTGAGAGCTAGGAGGGTTAGGTGTGGCAGGGAGGTTTTGAAAGTGAGTGAGTTGGATAAAAGAGAGAAAAAGATAGAGTATCAGGAGAAATTGAAAGATGAGTGGAACGCAGTGAAAGATCGGGAAAATGGCAGCGTGGAGGAGAAATGGCAGTTGTTTAAGAGTGCTGTGGTGGGGCATGCAGAAGAGGTGTGTGGTGTGAGACGTGTGGGTGGTGGTGTAAGAAAAGGAAGTGAATGGTGGTGCGAGGAAGTAAGTATGGCTGTGGCTGAGACGAGACGTGCATATGAAGTGTGGCTGCAGAGGAAGGATGAGATGTCATATGAAAGGTATAAGGAAAAGAGGAATAGAGCGAGAAGGGCTGTGCGTGATGCTAAAGTGGCAGCAGATGAGAGGTGGGGTAGGCGGCTGACAGAGAATTTTCAACAGAATAAGAAAATGTTTTGGAAGGAGGTGAAAAGGGTGCGAAAGGGAGAGTCTGGGAAGGAAGAACGAGTATAAGCAGAGGATGGAAGGATGTTAATTGAGATGGATGCAGTAAGGAAGAGATGGGCAGAGTATTTTGAAAGATTGTTAAATGTAGAGGAGGAAAGGGTGGCTGAGATTGTGGCAGATAGAAGGGTGCAAGGAATAAATGTGTTGGGAGAGTTGAATGATTCTTTGATCACGAAGGAGGAAGTGGAGAAGGCAGTAAAGGAGATGAAAACAGGGAAAGCTGCAGGTATGGATGGGTGTGCTGTGGAATGCCTGAAGGGTGGTGGAGTGACTATTGTTGACTGGTTAGTAAGATTATTGAATGTGTGCTTTGAGAAAGGTATGGTGCCAATTGACTGGGCAAGTGCTTGTGTGGTCCCGTTGTATAAAGGCAAGGGTGATAAGTATGAATGTACTAGCTTTAGGGGTATAAGTCTGTTGAGTGTTGTAGGTAAAGTGTATGGTAGAGTGTTAATTATGAGAGTTAGAGAGGGTACAGAGGGAGTCATTAGTGATGAGCAGTGTGGCTTTAGGAGAGGGAGGGGATGCGTTGATCAGGTGTTTGCTGTGAGACAAGTGTGTGAAAAGTATTTAGCGAAAGGCAAGGATGTGTTTTGGGCATTTATGGATTTAGAGAAAGCGTATGATAGAATTGATAGGGAGGCTTTGTGGATTGTTTTAAGATTGTATGGACTTGATGGTAGGTTACTAAAAGGGGTGAAAAGTTTTTATGTAAATAGTAGAGCGTGTGTAAGAGTGGGAAATGCTGTGAGTGATTGGTTTCCCATGAGAGTGGGGCTGCGATAGGGATGTGTGATGTCGCCTTGGTTGTTTAATATTTACATGGATGGTGTTGTAAGGGAGGTGAATACAAGAGTTTTAGGTGGTCTGAGTCTGGTAAATGTTGATGGAGGAGAGTGGAATCTGAAGCAGCTGCTCTTTGCAGATGATACTGCACTGGTGACTGATTCAGAGGAGAGATTGAGACAGTTGGTAGAGGAGTTTGGAAGGGTGTGTGAAAGGAGGAAATTGAAAGTAAATGAGAATAAGAGTAAAGTGATGAAGTGTACGAGGTTGATAGATGGTAGGGGGATGAATATAGTTTTGAATGGTGAGTTGCTTGAGGAGGTAGAGTGTTTTAAATATTTAGGGTCACATGTTGCTGTGGATGGAAGAATAAATGCAGAAGTGAAGTTTAGAATAAATGAAGTAGGAAAGGTGCTGGGAGGAATGAAAAAAGTGTTTAAATGTCGTTCGCTTAGAATGGAGGTAAAGAGAAGGCTGTATGAGGGTGTTGTGGTACCGACTGCGTTATATGGGGCTGAAACATGGAATATGGGTGTAGCAGAGAGGAAAAGTTTGAATGTAATGGAGATGAGATGTCTGAGGAGTATGTGTGGAGTGACGCGTATGGATCGAGTGCGAAATGATGAAGTGCGAAGGAGAACTGGAGTTGTTCGGGAGATGGCTGGTAGAGTTGAGCAGAGGGTGTTGCAATGGTTTGGGCATATGGAGAGAATGGATAATGAGCGATTGGTGAAAAAGATAACTAGATCTGATGTGAGAGGTGTAAGACTGAGAGGAAGACCACGAATAGGATGGATGGACAGTGTGAAGAGAGCGCTGGATGCGAGAGGGATGTCTGTTGAGCAAGGAAGAGTGGCTGTGCGTGACAGAAATAAATGGAGAGAATTTGTGAATGAATAAGTGATGACGCAGCCCTGAGGGGATATTCTCCCGCATTTGGTCTGATCAGCTAGTCAGGTCAGGTGCGGGTAAGGGGATGGGTCTGTTATGATGTGGCAGGGGTAAAACAGTTCTTCTGTCGGGCCCTGCTGTGGATGTCACTGCTTGCATTGCGCAGTTGACCCTTGTGTGGTGTGATGCGGTGAGGATCTGTCCGTTCTCCCCTTTGGGGCTAAGATGCGAATGAATGTGTTTGAATGGATGAGTAAATGGAGAGTGAGTCGTCCTGTCTCGGCTACCTCCCTTTCCTTGGGGGAAGCAGCCTAGGTATATAGATAGATAGATAGACTACTACTACTACTACAACCACGATAATTCATGATCTTACTTCCATTGTTAATTATCCACCTCTTACCTACAGTGTATTTTGTATTCTATTATTGATGCCACGAGACTATTATGTTTACCACTGCAGAGCCGAACTGGAGGAGACAGTCTGACAGAGATAGCCTTTATTACCCCGGTATTGCTGAGGTCCGTATCTCGGTTAAGGAAGCTCCCTAACACCTCTTCTTCAGCGATTTATATGGCTAATTTCACCTTGTCATCCTCTTCTGTCTTACGTAAATCATTCTAATATCACCATAGTCTGCATAAATAACTTGCAAAACTATATTAGGCAAACGTTTATTTAAAAAAAAAAAATTGGTTAGGAAGAAGTTACCTAGCTTCCTTAACCGATGAGAATATGATTCCAAATGTGTGTCCTAAGGTTAACGAAATCGTCTGGTAATAGCAAGAAAAACAAATGAAAAAGTTAATACCACCTATGTGCCTCGCACGGCCTACCATACCTAAATTTTACGTGACATATTCCTATCTGGCAATCATATCTCAAGCTACCTCTCCACCTCCACCTTCCTCCAATCCCCTCCCTGACTCTCCTCCAACCCATTACTCTCCTCCCTCACCCCAGTCCCTAAATCTTTCACCTTTTTACCCCACTGCTTAAAACTTATCTTTTTCCTTCTTTCCTCGCAATCTCACTTCTTCCCCGCTTCCTATTTTCTTCCCCCCCCCCAGCCTCTTCCCAGCCGTCCACTCTCTTCCCCCATCCCCCACGCTTCTCCCCTCCGCCCTCCGCTGCTCTCAGCCCCCCGTCCCCCACTGCAGCACACAATGTCCTCTCCTCTGCCTTTTCCTGCTTCCTTCACTTCATCTATTTCTCCCACCCTCTCCCGATCTCTCCCCTTTCCCCCTGTCCCCACTCTCCTCCCAACTCTCTAACTGCAGCAAATGATGTTTTTTCCTCTCTCTCTCTCTCTCTCTCTCTCTCTCTCTCTCTCTTCCTTTACCGGGTGGTTAGTGGGAAGGGAACGTCTATGATACAGAATATGTAGTAAGTAAAATAGAAACTAGTACTGTATAAGAGAATAGCTACTGTATAAGAGAATGTGCGTGGATGTAGTACGATTGAGGCTAAAAGGGAGGAGATTAGGAGAATGTTTGTGAGAAGAAAGTTGGATGTGTTAGCTTTGAGTGAAACGAAGATGAAAGGGAAGGGTGAGTCTATGTTTGGAAGTGTGAATGGAAGATTGTCAGGTGTAGATAGAGGAAGGGCAAGAGAAGGTGTGGCCTTGTTAGTGAGTCCGGAAGTACAGAAGTGTGTGATTGAATGGAAGGAGGTGTCATCGAGACTGATGTGGGTGAAAGCGAAATTTGAACGTGAGTTGTGGGTGTTTGTGAGTGCATATGGGCTTGGTAGTGAAAGGGATGAAGAAGAGAGGGAGTCTTTCTGGAATGATGTTGATGAGTGTCTGCAGAGTTTTGGAGCGAATGTGAATGTGGTAATGATGGGAGATCTGAAATGCTAGAGTGGGAAATGTAGCAGTTGAAGGTGTAGTTGGTATGCATAGTGCGCCTGGAAGAAATGAAAATGGGGAACGATTGATAGGGATGTGCGTTGAGCGAGAGATGGTGATTGGAAATACGCTGTTTGAGAAGAAAGATATTTATAAGTATACATGGGTGAGACAGGAGGGTGGAAGGGTTGTTGATAGAGCTTTGATGGACTATGTGGTTGTGTCCAGGAATGTAATAGGAAGATTATTGGATGTGAGAGTTCTGAGAGGGGAGGGTGAAGGTATGTCTGACCACTACCTGGTGGAGGAAAAGTTAAGAGTAGGTAAGAGATGGTTGAGAGCTAGGAGGGTTAGGTGTGGCAGGGAGGTTTTGAAAGTGAGTTGGATAAAAGAGAGAAAATGATAGAGTATCAGGAGAAATTGAAAGATGATTTGGACCGCAGTGAAAGTTCAGGAAAACGGCAGTGTGGAGGAGGAATGGCAGTTATTTAAGAGTGCTGTGGTGGGGCATGCAGAAGAGGTGTGTGGTGTGATACGTGTGGGTGGTGGTGTAAGAAATGGAAGTGAATGGTGGTGCGAGGAAGTAAGTACGGCTGTGGCTGAGAAGAGACGTGCATATGAAGTGTGGCTGCAGAGGAAGGATGTGTCATATGAGAGGTATAAGGAAAAGAGGAATAGGGCGAGAAAGGCTGTGCGTGATGCTAAAGTGGCAGCAGATGAGAGGTGGGGTAGGTGGCTGACTGAGAATTTTCGACAGAATAAGAAAGTGTTCTGGAAGGAGGTGAAAAGGGTGCGAAAGGGAGAGTCTCGGAAGGAAGAGCGAGTAAAAGCAGAGGATGGAAATATGTTAATTGAGATGGATGCAGTAAGGAAGAGATGGGCAGAGTATTTGAAAGATTGTTAAATGTAGAGGAGGAAAGGGTGGCTGAGATTGTGGTGAATGGAAGGGTGCAAGGAATAAATGTGTTGGGAGAGCTGAATGATCCTTTGATCACGAGGGTGGAAGTGGAGAAGGCAGTAAAGGAGATGAAAACAGGGAAAGCTGCAGGTATGGATGGGTGTGCTGTGGAATGCCTGAAGGGTGGTGGAGTGACTATTGTTGACTGGTTAGTAAGACTGTTGAATGTGTGCTTTGTGAAAGGTATGATGCCAATTGACTGGGCAAGTGCTTGTGTGGTCCCGTTCTACAAAGGCAAGAGAGATAAGTATGAATGTACTAGCTTTAGGGGTATAAGTCTCTTGAGTGTTGTAGGTAAGGTGTATGGTAGAGTGTTAATTATGAGAGTTAGAGAGGGTACAGAGGGAGTGATTGGTGATGAGCAGTGTGGCTTTAGGAGAGGGAGAGGATGCGTGGATCAGGTGTTTGCTGTGAGACAAGTGTGTGAAAAGTATTTAGCGAAAGGCAAGGATGTGTTTTGGGTATTCATGGATTTAGAGAAAGCGTATGATAGAATTGATAGGGAGGCTTTGTGGCCTGTTTTAAGATTGTATGGACTTGATGGTAGGTTACTAAAAGGGGTGAAGAGTTTTTATGTAAATAGTAGAGCGTGTGTAAAAGTGGGAAATGCTGTGAGTGATTGGTTTCCTGTGAGAGTGGGGCTGCGACAGGGTTGTGTGACGTCGCCTTGGTTGTTTAATATTTATATGGATGGTGTTGTAAGGGAGGTGAATGCAAGAGTTTTAGGAGGTCTGAGTCTGGTGAGTGTTGACAGTGGAGAGTGGAATCTGAAGCAGCTGCTGTTTGCAGATAATACTGCACTGGTGGCTGATTCAGAGAGAGATTGAGACAGTTGGTAGAGGAGTTTGGAAGGGTGTGTGAAAGGAGGAAATTGAAAGTAAATGAGAATAAGAGTAAAGTGATGAAGTGTACGAGGTTGGTAGATGGTAGGGAGATGAATATAGTTTTGAATGGTGAGTTGCTTGAGGAGGTAGAGTGTTTTAAATATTTAGGGTCACATGTTGCTGTGGATGGAAGAATCGATGCAGAAGTGAAGTTTAGAATGAATGAAGTAGGAAAGGTGCTGGGAGGAATGAAAAAGGTGTTTAGATGTCGTTCGCTTAGAATGGAGGTAAAGAGAAGGCCGTATGAGGGTGTTGTGGTACCGACTGCGTTATATGGGGCTGAAACATAGAATATGGGTGTGGCAGAGAGGAAAAGTTTGAATGTAATGGAGATGTTGTATCTGAGGAGTATGTGTGGAGTGACGCGTATGGATCGAGTGCAAAATGATGAAGTGCGAAGGAGAACTGGAGTTGTTCGGGAGATGGCTGATAGAGTTGAGCAGAGGGTGTTGCGATGGTTTGGGCATATGGAGAGAATGGATAATGAGCGATTGGTGAAAAAGATAACTAGATCTGATGTGAGAGGTGTAAGACTGAGAGGGAGACCACGAATAGGATGGATGGACAGTGTGAAGAGAGTGTTGGATGTGAGAGGGATGTCTGTTGAGCAAGGAAGAGTGGCTGTGCGTGACAGAAATAAATGGAGAGAAATTGTGAATGTATAAATGATGACGCAGCCCTGAGGGGATATTCTCCCGCATTTGGTCTGATCAGCTTGTCAGGTCAGGTGCGAGTAAGGGGATGGGTCTACTATGATGTGGCAGAGGTAAACCAGCTCTGCTATCGGGCCCTGCTGCGGATGTCATTGATTGCACTGCTCAGTTGACCCTTGTGCGGTGTGGTGCGGTGAGGATCTGTCCCTTCTCCCCTTTGGGGCTAAGATGCGAATGAATGTGTTTGAATGGATAAGTAAATGGGGAGTGTGTCGTCCTGTCTCGGCTACCTCCCTTTCCTTGGGGGAAGCAGCCTAGGCATATAGGTAGATAGATGTAAGTTGTATGCTCTTCTTGTGTTGCGGTTGTGTCTTTACTGCCTTCTTCCGTACCCTCGGCATAATAAGGGTATGTATGTATGTGTGTGTGTGTGTGTGTGTGTGTGTGTGTGTGTGTGTGTGTGTGTGTGTGTGTGTGTGTGTGTTCAGAAAAAGTTCCGAGCTAAACAGACATCTACTCATTAATTAAACTGAGAAATATAGTGATGGTACTCTCAGACCAATGAGGTCAAGATGAGTATTCCATGACGATGACTGTGCAGCGCTGTGTTCTCGTAATTCACTTCATCACTGGTTTCTATTTTTTCCCATATTTTGCAAGCAGCATTTTGCAACCGAATATTTGTGGATTTAGCCTCTGGTTTCGTGGTCGAATATTCTGCTTTGATAACAAATAGAGGGCTTTATTTTGTACCCACTGTAGTTTGAGCAGTCGTGTTTTTGAGGACATATGGGTTAGGATTAGTGAATAATCAAGTACTGGTAGTATTTTCGTTTTGATTAGGTGAAGTTTAATTCTCTCAGGAAAGATCCTGACTCTATATAACGATGTTTGAGCTGCTTTTCCCTGAGGTATTTAGTTGGTTACGCTGTCGGTGATTATGCTAGGAAATGTTAGTGTATGGCCATTTTTTTTTTTAAAGCTTTGGGTGCAAATATCACTGTGATTAATTTCAACCAGTCCTTTTATTGCTAATTTATCTGTGCTTCCCTTTGTTTTTTCATAACTTTTCATAATTGCGTAATCTGATCCCCTGTCTCTCTTAAACAAGCTGTTCATGTTCGGCTAAAGTACCATTTGATACTACTGTTTGGATGTCGTCATTGGCATAGTAAAATATCGTGCGACTGAGGGCTGGTGGGTGGGGAGATCCTGTATGTATGTAATAAATAAGGTTGAACTTAAGACCGACGACCCTTGAGGCATCCGATTTTGGAGTGGAAAAGTGGGTGATTTGCTTGCTTATTATGACTTCGGCTGTACGGATGTCAATGAAGCTACATACCAGCTCTGTAATTTCAGGCAAACTTTAATTGTTTCAAAATGTATTGCAGTCCTAACGTCCAGACTTTATCGAAGATATTGTTTGTATCCATATTACGGTGCACTTTATAATTATGGCTTTTTGCAAGGGCTATTTTTCCCAATGCTATACGTATTTACCTATTACCTATTACCGACACTGAAGTCATACTGGTATTTTGCAGCCGATGTCCTGGCTTCCCCCCACCCTCCCCCCCCTTATACGGGTTAGTGGAAAGAGAAGGACTCGCTGGTCTTCTCACCCACTCTCATTACCTTCCCCTTCCCTCTTTCTCACCCCCGCCCGCACCTCTTTCCTTCCCTGTCTCCCGGGTCATTCTTGCCATCTTTCACCATGAACTGTACTCCTTTTTTCTTTCCTCCCCACCAAGCTTTAGTTTATACTTTGTCCTTTTCATGGGCATATAAATTAATAGTCATTCTCCCACATATATTCCTTCTTTTTTTAATATTCCGCTAGCAGAAACACAAATTTCACTTTTTGTCACTCGACTTTCAAACATCAATCTCCTTCCCTCCCACCCTCCCTCCCTCCCTCCTTCTTTAACTCTTTCCCTCCCCGTTCCCGTCCACCACTTCCTTCCTTGAAACACTCACTTTCTCATCCTTACCTCCCACACAGACTTCCACCACAAAATCTGGTTACATGACAGATCGACAAAATATGGTGCCAGTTAAATTAATCTCTTTGTATGATGACGTACCTACTTTTTATTTGATTTTTGCTAAACCACAGCTCTTTTTATTGAGCTTATGGGAGACATTTTGCAGATAACTGGTATTGGAAGGAATATCTAATTCCTGCACTTGGGAAATTTATCCTAAGCATAATAAATGTAGCTGGAAGCAACAACAATTTAATCAGAAAGATGCTATCAGAGCGAAGTGGGTAACTCTTTTTATGATTATGTAGAGCATGTTTTGTTTCAACTTAAATCAGTAGGCTACCTGCAAAGTTAGTTTTACAGTAAAAAAAAAAAGAAAAAAAAAAAAGACTATGTGAGATTCAGTTATGGCAAATGTCAATAGGCAGAAGCCAATTAAAAAATAATCAGCTTTAATTTCATTTCTATCAGTAACTTGCAAATTGGCCTTATTTAAGGTGGCACAGACAGCCGCATTGCTTAACACTGTTTTGTAACCTCTTGTGCTGAACATTGTTGAGGCACTGTAAGTCGACAAAATATATCAAAGAGATAATAATGTACAAACACACACACACACACACACACACACACACACACACACACACATATATACACACACACATATATATATATATATATATATATATATATATATGTCTGACCGTTCATCTCTTCCATCCTCCATCTTCTGTCTCTCTTTCCTTCGGAAGAGGGAGTGTAAACTCTCCCTCTTCCACTTTCTTTCCTTCATTCTTTCCTCTTCTTTCTGCCTATGGGTGACTCTACACTGAGTGACAAACCAAGTGGTTTCCTGTACACAAGGAAACCATTTACTACGCTGGGTGGAAACTATATAACCAAAGTATGGCGCCTGGTGGTTTAGTGGGCAATTAAGGTGCTCCAATCGAATTGAGTCTGTGTAGGTTTATATCCAAGGGATGGTTGGGGTTTACTGCTTACATAATGCCACTCAGGGATAAGTGAGGCTACTCACTCTCAACATAAATGTCAGGACCATCTTGCATAGCCCTGGGTTCCTCTACGCTTTTCATGGAGCGACAAGAATATTTTCATACCTTATAATACTATATATATATATATATATATATATATATATATATATATATATATATATATATATATATATATATATATATATATATAAGCAAAACGAAGTGTATTATGAAGCCTTCTATGTCATCTAGAATACTGTACTGTTTTTAGTCATACGACCAGCCAATGTTCACACTCTAGAGATCGTATTCGCTGCTGCTCGAGACTCTGCTCAGCAGCTAAGATATGCCTTGCCAGTTTGCTTTTCTTGTTTCTCTTGTATGCTACCCTTATGTTTTCACTTTTGACATATTTGACATTAGCGTCATAACTACTGCTGTTACTATTACTACTACTGCTACTGCAACAACAATAAAAACAACAACGACTGCTACTACTACTACTAGTAGTAGTAGTAGTAGTTGTTGTTGTAGTACAGTAGTAATGGTGGCAGCAGTAGTAGTAGTAGTTATTGTTGTAGATTTTATTTCAACCCATGGCTTATCAGAACATGAACCGAGTGGACTGCAGGCTGAAGCTATCCATCTTCTTTATTTCACCATTCTCTTTTCGGGGATGGAGGGAGAGGATTGAGGGACGTTAGTACAACAAGGGTGATCCGCTGTCCTGTTATATGGGTGCCATCACGTGAAAGTGTCGCTCTTCAGCCCCATTCATAACACAGAGGTATTTAAGGAGCTCTCTAACACCTCTTCCTTAGCGATTTAGTTGCTTGTTTCTACTAAATATTCTTTCCTGTGTTGTTCTTACGTTTTCATTTCCGAGAGATTTGATTAATAACATCAGTGAATATTTATGATGCTTTCTAACATATCTCCCATAGCGATAATTTTTGCTTATTATGTATGTTTACTTTTGATACAGCATAAACAGACTAATAAGAAAGAGGTGCTAAGGAGCGTCTGTATCTGACGAAATTACGGCCCCGGGATGGTATTCATAAACAATCCTGACTAAATTCTTCTATATATAAGTGTCCATGACAGCTACAACAGATTGTTTCGTTCCACTTTTATTCTTTTTCACTCTGATGTTCACTCTGATCGTGGAGTGCACGGTAACGGCGTGAGTGAAGACAAACGTAAATGAAAGCTAGCTAAAGACTAGGAGAACTTATAAATATGGCCTCTTGTGTCGTATTCATAATGGATCTTGACTAGTTTGTGGTGAATGAATCTCCATGGAAGTGAACCATTATCACATGTCTTTTATCATGGTTGTAGTTTTTCACTTCATTAATCAGTCTATTGAGTGGGTGATGTGTTAGGTAGATGTGCTTGAATATAAGGATAAAGAGGCAGTTTAATGCACAATATCACATTCGTTCAGTTGCGAAATGATAGACGGCTTTGTGAGTTCATATAAAAGAAAAAGCAGCAAATCCCATACACATTTTACGCTTGATAAGGACCATAAATACAAAGATGTTTAAAAAAAAAAAGTCGATCGGATTTTGCCCCTGTTTAGATCAAGTTGGGATGAAACTTGCATTTTCTGATAAAAAAAAATAACTAATATTCCTATAGCTTTTCCATTAGAACCATTAATCCCTTTATTTCTGTAGTTTTCTTTTTCTTTTTTTTTTTTTGCTGCTTCATTACGATTATACTGTACTCAGCTAAGGGGATAAGCTTTTCATTCAGGGTTAAATATAGCTGTAACATAGTTTTATTATACGAGAGGTCTATTTGAATTTGAATATTATCATGTGCTAGCAGCAAGAATAAACTAAAGAGAACGGCAGCGGGACTGAAAGCCGGATGCGACCATACACTGAGGCACTGTGAAACTCAGACACTTTATGAATACTAACTGGGTCACCGAAGACGGCCAAACAACACAGTGACAACCGTCTTGGGTGCGAAGGTCACACACACACACACACACACACACACACACACACACACACATCTGCCGGACACGCTCACCCTCTGAAACACAACACATCTAGTCCTCACACTAAGCTCAAAGTTCAAGAAGCCTCAGCACCCATTAACCCTCTCCGGACAAGTCAAGATCCAGACGGTTTTCCTTAGAGAGTGTTCATCGCTAGCTGAAAGTTATTTAGCAATGAACAGTACACAAAGGAAAAAAAAAAATAGGTTTAGGGTCAAGCTGGAGAGGAACACCTTCACCTGTGGGACCGATAGTCTGGCGGCTCCGTTGCTGTTATACAAATGTTCCTGAACTCCTTTCCGAAACATCAAAAGGAGGATAGTGGACCGCAGGCGAAGAGCAACTTCAGCCTGCAGTCGATTGGCTTCATGTTCAGATGTGCCTGGGGCTAGATCAGTAATTACGATTATTTTATATACAGTACTCATTTAATTGCGAAGTGACACCGGATTGGAAAATAGTTGTGTAGAAAAAAAAAAATCATATGACTTTAGAAACAAGTAAGAGATTAAAAAAACATTTCCTATAAACAACTGTATAGGATATAATACTCATTTTTTTTTTCATCCCACCATTTACTAAGGTAAACTAAATAATTATACTGCCACTAATAATAATAATCATCATCATCACCATCATCTAATAATAATAATAATAATAATAATAATAGTACTCACCCACTTTCCCACATATGGATGGAATAAGGTAGATACAAAAACATGAATAGACAAAACACATAATGGAGCGCGTTATCAACAACATTCCCCATGACATGGGCCCTACAGTTACCAACACAACATTCAAGCCCCTTGGATCCTGCCTTCATATCACAAACTTTACCATCTCTAAGTCTGGAAGTGACGCCGGGAAGTGGATAAGAATTCCTGCCGTCACTAAATAGGAAAAAAGTGCCTATCTTCCCCAGATAATTTAATTTGAGAGCTCAAATTGGTCAACTTCTCCATCTCTTTGAATGACCTCCTTGTCAGCAAAACAACAGGAATAATACCAACATCAGTTTTACTCAATGCTATAAGGATGAGAAGCTGTGAAATAGAGAAATAAAAAAAGGCAAACAAATGGTGTGGATGTATCATCTACGTCTTGGGACTGATTTAGTTATCGATGGGCTTTATTCATTATTCATTTCATATATCATGATGGAATTCGAAGAAATTTACTTATTTAGGATGTATGCAACGATGTTTTAATGTGAAATGGTAGAGCAACATAGTTGAAGATTGTACTTTTCAACCATAAACAATAACTAAGTGCTCCTCTCGCCACCTGATTCAAGTGAACGTGTGCTGTCTCCTCTCTCGCCAGCTGATTCACTGAACGCATTTCTCTCTGCCGAAGATAATTTTTTCTTGGGAAGACACACCATCCTTTCACATCATCGTCTTTTTTTTTCGGGTAGAAGTACAGTCAGCAACTGTACACGTATATACAGGTATTATGTCACGATAGGAGAAGGCTTGGCGGCTTGGCGGCTGACACGTTGTTTTTGTGCTTTGAAGGTTTCGCCACGCCACGTTTCGGGTAATGCACATTCATCTTCACCCGATGTTGGTATTAATGATTACATTTTTCGATGTGTAATATGTTGTTCACTCTTTTCAGCATTTAGCACATGACTAATTAATAGTTTATAAGGGTAAATAATAATGGCTTCACACCACTGGTGCACCAAGATGTCTATAAATATGTGATGAGTAGGGTCAGACCCGACTCGCACTAATGGGTGTTAGTGATTATTTTACTCGATTGATCTCAGTAAAACATATCTATAATATTAATATAGTATGTGAAGGATGATTTCGTCGTGAAATAACGTAAGGTGCATCCGTAACCATGATGGAAGGGATTTTAGAACTCGTGTGACTATTTCAATTCCACAGGGTAGACCAACTTGTGGTACTGAAGTAGCTGGCGATCACCGGCAACTACGAAAGAGGCGCTTTGGGAAAGGTCACTTTGTAAAAAGTTATGTCAGCCAGGGAAGACATCAAGAAAGTCTGATTGTCTGATTGTGCAGTGAAGATATGCAAGAATAGAGCTGTGTGAGTGGATGCATGGAAATAGTATGCAACATATCTATGACAGTGGTGTGGAGAGTTTTGTTAGACTGGTGTAATGGGAATCTATATGTGTGTGTGTAATGAGGTTCAGTTAAATTATGTTGGTTATGGGGTCACAACAACTGAATGCAAAAGAAACTTACGCAACAACAGCTTTTTCGAGCGTAAGTGCTTTTTCTGAAGCCCACGAAACCACGCTTTGGCTGACGGAGTCAGAAATGATAGATTTAAAAAAAAAAAAAAAAAAAAAAAGACCAACCTCGCCTACAGGAATGGAATCAGATTGATCCGGCCTCAAAACCTATCCGTCCGCAAATAGTTTCGGTAATGTTAGAAAAGGTTAGGTTAGTTTAGATTAAGTATGATTCAGCTAGGTTATTTAGATTAACTTTGGTTAGGTGTGATTAAGTTAGATTAGTTTAGGATAGATTAGGTTATGTTTGCTGGGACGAAAAATTGGGACGTATTGGTATTCGGGCCGGAATGACATGAAAGCTCAGGAATATTAAACACACATCGGTATTACAGCACAAGAAATATAGTGTTGTAGGATGTATGAGAATAGTGTGGTGTAGATGTACGAAATATGTAATGGGAGTGTACAAGAGTTGTATGATGGTGTGAATGACACTAGTGTGGTAGTATGCATGGCAGTGAGATGGTGGGGTCGTAAAGAATCGGGGAATCGCCTGCATGATAGAGGGATGTTTGGAGAGACTGATGTGTAATGGGGACTGTATGGAAATGCAATAGTATGGTGACGGAGAATGAGAGTGGTATAGCTGGAATAAATTAGGGGTATGATGGTGGTGTGGTGTGGGTACTAAACGTGGTGTGACAGCATTTATGGGAGTGGTGATGTGGGAGTACATGAAAGTAAGATAGTGACGTTTATCAGAGTGGCATGATGAGTGTCTATGATACTGATGTGGTGAGATGTTTTCGTGGAGAATACGTATGAGAACACCGTGATGAGGTTTACGAGATTATGTTGTAGCGATGCATAAGAATGGAGAGATTGTGTGTATGAGAGTGGTGCCGCGGCGGTGTGTGTGAGAGTGATGTGATGAGTAGGTCAAGAGTATTGTGCGGGTATGAATGTGTGTTGGGGAGTACAACAGTATTGTGGGGGTACGAGTGTATGGTGGTGGAGAGTATGACAGTGGTACGACTGTGTGTATGAGAGAGGTGACGTGATGTGTATGAGAGTGATGTGGTGGGGTGTTTGAAAGTGGTAGGGTGGGCTGTATAGGAGAGATGGGGTGGGGTGTTTGAAAATGGTGGGGTGGGAGAGATTTGGGGTGTTTGAGGCTGACGAGGTGGGATGCACGGGAGAGATGAGGTACGAGTATGGGAGTGGTGCGATTGTGGTACGAGAGAGGTGTGGTCGGGTTTATGAGGTGTGGTGGGGTGTATGAGAATGATGTTGGCGAGGAGGTATGAGAGTGGTGTGATGTGGTGGGGATATGAGAATGGTGTGGTGTGATGGGGATATGAATGGTGTGTTGTGATGAGGGTGTGACAGTGGTGTGATGGGGATATGATAGTGGTGTGGTGGGGATAATGATGAGAGTGGTGTGATGGGAATATGAGAGTGGTGTGGTAAGGGGGTGTGAGAATGGTGGGGCGGATATAAGAGAGTTGTGGGGTGAAGGGTGTGAGGACTGCACATGGCAAATATACGAGGCATTGATAGTTAATTCTATTCCAAGTTTCGAGCATAGCAACTTGAGACATTCTTCGTAAAAGTGAAAGGACACACTATGTTTTACGTATTAACCTTGCATAGTACGATTATATGGTCCAGTAGGGTCTTTGTGAATATCATTAGGTGTCTGAGGAGGAGGACAGGGAAGGGGCGAAGGAACAGAGGCCCGCCGTCAAGAAAGACAAAGCCCAGAAAACCAAGAAGGAAAACGAATGGAAGGGAGGAGAGGAAAACGGGGAAAACTACGAAAGGAAAACTAACAGGAACAAACCTTTTCCAGTTTATTTATTGCGGAGAACACACTGACTGATATATTTTCTGTAAGTAGATCAAGAGGTAAAACGAGAAGCGGAAGTATAGGGGAATGGAGGGGGAGGGGAATGGCGGATTGAGAAATGGATTATAAATGGAAGGAGAACAACGGTTAGCGCTATATGATGAGGAAAGAGGAGGGAAGGGAGGGGAGTGGGGAGGAGGGGAGAAATATAAGAGGATAAGATGGGAGAGTATGGGACTGGAAATGACGGGAGAGGAGATGAAGGGTGAGGGAGGGGTGGGGGGGAATGGGAAAGGAGTGGAGACAAATGGGGGTAAATGGAGTGGGACTCAGAGAGAGGGATAGGAAATAGGGGGGAGGGTATTTTGATAGTGGACGGGGGGAAAGGGAGCGAGGAGAGGGAAGATGGAGCAGGAAGAAAGGGGCAAGGAATGGATTAGCAAGAAGGCGCTAGCTAATGGGAAAGATACGCGGTGTGTGTAATTCACCGGGTCGGTCAGGATCACTTGGTGGTCGTGATCGTCAGCTTTTACCCTCCCGGAAGGGAGCTGAGAGCTCATATAGTCCGATCTAAGGGCAAGGCTGTGACCTTCACACACGCACACACCCGTCCCCTTGCTCAAGGGGGAAAGTAACCACCCACTTCGTCAGTGAAACTTTTCGCAACCTGAGCGAGGCGCAAACTCCCGTCCACCAGTTGGCAAGCGAGAGCATTACCACTGCGCCAGCGAGCGGTGTGTGTGTGTGTGTGTGTGTGTGTGTGTGTGTGTGTGTGTGTGAGCTCTCCTTTGTATACACTCTCCACCTCCCACTCCCCACTCGCGCCTGGCAACACCTGGGACCAGCAATTATTTCTGAATCCTATGACCAGGAGGAAGGGGAGGAGAGGATACCAAGAAGAAGAAGAAGAAGACGAAGAAGAAATAAAAAAAAGAAAGAGGAGGAGGAGGAGGAAAGGAGGAGGGTGGTGACAGGGGGAGGAGTGTGGAGGAGAGGGGGGGAGAAAGAGGAGGAAAAGCCGGAGCAAAGGAAGGAGGAAGAATAGAAGAAGGAGAAGAAGAAGATGTATTATTGAGGAATTTTGATTTATAATGAAAGTGTGGGAGTTAAAGGATATATGGAAGTGCAAGTGAAATGAAAAGGGAAAGGACGACTGCGTAAAAGAAAGGGAAGAGAAAGCAATGGAAGAATGGAATACAAACGAGAGAGAGAGAGAGAGAGAATGGAGAAATGAATTCCCCGAGCTAGGCAACTAAGGCCATATAGCCCCGCTGGGATTACAGGAGGGAGCTACCCCTCCCGGCAACGGTAGCCCGGGTGAGGCTCGAACTTGCGACCTCCCGATCACAAGCTCACCGCGCTACCACTGTGCTACCGCGCCCCCGAGAGAGAGAGAGAGAGAGAGAGAATCTCCGCGTGCAGTCGCCAAACTTTTCACCTGGGCCACCTGGCCACGAGAGGTGGGTAACGGGTGCTGGCAACAGTGTATCTGTTTGCTCGTGTGTGCATGCTCGACGAAAGTTCGGATCATCAACTCTCTTCGTCCGTAGTGAACCTCCGTCAGAGTCAGAGTTCGTCCCATAGATGGCTGGGTACGGACTACGGAGTTGGGTGGGGAGAAAAATGTCTCGGGAGTAAGGCGGCTCTCCCATCGGCTCAGCCAGTTGCATGAAACTGGTCGCACGGAAGATTGTTGTGTGTTACAGGTCGTGCTAACCAAGGCCAAATAAACATGACTATATTAATTTTATAATAAGGTATTATTTATATAATATGATACAAAGATATACCATTAAATATAATACAACATATATTATACTATACTTAGTTGGCCTTGGTCCGTGCTGCCTGCGGCACGCAACAATTCCATCCGGCCGGTTTCCTGCAACTGTTCGGGCAGGTGGGAGAGCTAAATAAGGGCATAGTGAAGGCCTGAGCAGGCGCCGGACAAGGGGGGGGGGGGACGTTATACATTCTGCCAGTGATAATAATTGCCGAACTAGTTTTTGAGATCCATTAGCATTCTACTTAATATTTGCATTCCTACCAATACTAAACATTTTATTTTCTATGTTTTTACATTGTTACCATAACGTTAATGCACTATATACTTGAATCGCTCCAAGCCTTCTCTCTCTCTTTCTCTCTCTCTTTCTCTCCTTATAAATATTATAAGTAATTCCATTTCATAGAGTTATCATTTGATACCATTGTCTGTATAGGTTGAAGAGAAATGCATTTGCCTAACATCGACGTCCAATTACAAGTAAGATTACATGTCATTCACATTATGATTGACACTGACCAATAAACATTATGATGATGTTCAGACACTGTTAACGGTGGCGTATTTCCTAGGTGTTAGTACACTTCAGGTAGATGTTTTTGTGTTCTGTGGTGCACTACGAAGAGGTAGGAGGTTAAAATACTGTCACCTCAACAGGCAATGAGTTTATGCATACTGTTGTAGAAAGTGACAATTATATCAGCAATGATAATGACTTACCGTATCATATTTCATATGACTATGGTCATTACACCACACCTTTATAGTCCACTCATCTAACTAATGACAGAATTACACATTACAGCCCAGGACTGGCGAAATGCTTAACGAATTCGTACAGTCAGACACCGGTATCTATTTTTCTACCGTAAGGGCAGGTCACACGACGGTTCTTCCCCCCAATATTCAGTAGACAATTTTTACCCATGGGTTTATCATGTAATAATGAAAAAAGAATACGTTTATAAATATGTCTATCTATCTATTGCCAGACGCCTCAATCCCGTTTGGGGTGGCCGCAAACAAATCGCCTCCAAGTCGCCCTGTCCCCCGCCATTTCACTGCCCTGCTCCCAACTCACACCCCCCTCTCTCATATACCTCTCCACCCCATCCCTCCATCTCATCCTCGGTCTCCCCCTCCCTCTTCCCCCCTCCATCTCACTCACATACACTCTCTTCGTCAGTCTTTCACCCTCCATCCTCTCCACATGGCCAAACCACCTCAGTGTATTCCTCATAACGCTTCCTGTCACATCCACATCCACACCACAACGCTCCTTTATATCCTCATTCGTCAGTCTGTCTCTCCATGTGACTCCACAGGCTCCTCTTAAATAACTCATTTCCACTGCTCTCACTCTTGACTTGTGTCCTTCCAACAACGTCCAAGCTTCACTTCCATACGTTAGAGTTGGTATCACAATACTGTCATGTAGTAACTTTTTCACTTCCATGCTCACTTCCCTGTTTCTTATCACTGCTTTCAAAGAACCGGCAACCTTTCTTCCCTGCTGTACTCTTTCAAGCACTTCACCCTCCAAATCTCCATCCTTACTCAACACACTACCCAAGTACTTAAACGTACTCACATTTTCCAATTCCTCACCACCCAACCTCGCTGTACATTCACTGACTTCACCTCTCTCAAAGACCATCACTTTACTCTTCCCTACATTCCCAACTTTCAAACAGAAAAATTCACTTAATTCATCATCCACACGCACTGCAGCCTTCGCACAATCGTACATACCCTTCACAGCATTCAACAACTTCCCATCTACTCCATATATTCTTAACACTTTCCACAATCCTTGTCTATCCACCCTGTCATATGCTTTCTCCAAATCCATGAAAGCCGCATACAACTTCTTTCCCTTCTCTAGAAACTTTTCCACTAAAGATATAAAAATGAATATCTGATCTACACAACCTCTTCCCTTCCTAAAGCCTCCCTGTTCTTCTCCAACTAATTTCTCTGTTCCTTCTCTAACTCTGTCAATAAGTATCCTACCATACACTTTTCCTATTTTACTAAGAAGACAAATGCCCATATGATTATCACACACTTCTTTTTCCCCTTTTCCTTTGTACAAGGGAATAATTATACCTGACTTCCAATCATCCGGGACTCTACCTTCCTCCCAGGCCGATCTGCACATCTTCCACATCCATTCTACTACTATCTCTCCCCCATGCTTCAGCATTTCACCACACACTCCATCAATTCCTGGGGCTTTCCCCGATTTAACTTTCTTCATTGCTTCCACAACTTCTGTCCTACTGATTTCTTCCTGTCTTCTCACCTCCCTCCTTCTCCCAGCCATTCCCCAGCCACTTATACTCGCATTACTTCCATCCTCTATGTTCAACAATTCCTTAAAGTGTTCTCTCCATCTGCTCACTTTTTCTTCCTTCTCCACTAGTAATCTACCATTTTTGTCTTTCACTCCCCTGCTAACTTCACTTCCACCCTGTCTTACTCTTTTCACCTCTTTCCAGAACATTTTCTTACAGTCCCTCCACTTTACACTCAAATTCCTTCCAAATACCTCATCCACTATCTTCATACTCTCTCTTACTAATGTTTTCACCTCTTTCTTTCTACATATAACTCTCTCTTCCCCTCTCAACTTCTTCCACGCCCCTATTTCTCATCCATTCATTGTATGCTTTCTCCTTTTGTGCCACAGCCTGTCTCACCTCTTTAGTCCACCACGCTGTAAAGATGCGGTCTTTTAGCTTATTTTACTTATTGTTTTCAATACTTCCATTATCCAGTACTTACAAGAAGTTCCTTTGAAATTCTATCTGCTAAAAATTATCGAGTGAATATTGGGATGAACTCTGACTGAGGTTCACTACGGAAGACGAGAGTTGATGATCCGAACTTTCGTCGAGTATGTACACACGAACAAACAGATACACTGTTGCCAGCACCCGTTACCAGCCTCTCGCGGCTAGGTGGCCCAGGTGGAAAGTTTGGCAATGGGGTACGTGCCTCTGTGTGTGTGTGTGTGTGTGTGTGTGTGTGTGTGTGTGTGTGTGTGTGTGTGTGTGTGTGTGTGTGTGTGTGTGTGTGTGTGTGTGTGTGTGTGTGTGTGTGTGTGTGTGTGTGTGTGTGTGTGTGTGTGTGTGTGTGTGTGTGTGTGTGTGTGTGTGTGTGTGTGTGTGTGTGTGTGTGTGTGTGTGTGTGTGTGTGTGTGTGTGTGTGTGTGTGTGTGTGTGTGTGTGTGTGTGTGTGTGTGTGTGTGTGTGTGTGTGTGTGTGTGTGTGTGTGTGTGTGTGTGTGTGTGTGTGTGTGTGTGTGTGTGTGTGTGTGTGTGTGTGTGTGTGTGTGTGTGTGTGTGTGTGTGTGTGTGTGTGTGTGTGTGTGTGTGTGTGTGTGTGTGTGTGTGTGTGTGTGTGTGTGTGTGTGTGTGTGTGTGTGTGTGTGTGTGTGTGTGTGTGTGTGTGTGTGTGTGTGTGTGTGTGTGTGTGTGTGTGTGTGTGTGTGTGTGTGTGTGTGTGTGTGTGTGTGTGTGTGTGTGTGTGTGTGTGTGTGTGTGTGTGTGTGTGTGTGTGTGTGTGTGTGTGTGTGTGTGTGTGTGTGTGTGTGTGTGTGTGTGTGTGTGTGTGTGTGTGTGTGTGTGTGTGTGTGTGTGTGTGTGTGTGTGTGTGTGTGTGTGTGTGTGTGTGTGTGTGTGTGTGTGTGTGTGTGTGTGTGTGTGTGTGTGTGTGTGTGTGTGTGTGTGTGTGTGTGTGTGTGTGTGTGTGTGTGTGTGTGTGTGTGTGTGTGTGTGTGTGTGTGTGTGTGTGTGTGTGTGTGTGTGTGTGTGTGTGTGTGTGTGTGTGTGTGTGTGTGTGTGTGTGTGTGTGTGTGTGTGTGTGTGTGTGTGTGTGTGTGTGTGTGTGTGTGTGTGTGTGTGTGTGTGTGTGTGTGTGTGTGTGTGTGTGTGTGTGTGTGTGTGTGTGTGTGTGTGTGTGTGTGTGTGTGTGTGTGTGTGTGTGTGTGTGTGTGTGTGTGTGTGTGTGTGTGTGTGTGTGTGTGTGTGTGTGTGTGTGTGTGTGTGTGTGTGTGTGTGTGTGTGTGTGTGTGTGTGTGTGTGTGTGTGTGTGTGTGTGTGTGTGTGTGTGTGTGTGTGTGTGTGTGTGTGTGTGTGTGTGTGTGTGTGTGTGTGTGTGTGTGTGTGTGTGTGTGTGTGTGTGTGTGTGTGTGTGTGTGTGTGTGTGTGTGTGTGTGTGTGTGTGTGTGTGTGTGTGTGTGTGTGTGTGTGTGTGTGTGTGTGTGTGTGTGTGTGTGTGTGTGTGTGTGTGTGTGTGTGTGTGTGGTGAGATATGTGTAATATCACAAAGATGTTCAAGGAGGAATTTAAGGAACAGACTGCCAGGGAAGCCAGAAAGAAAGGAAGAATGATGTATGTAGAGAGAAAGGAGTAAGCACAAAGGAAAACAAACAGCAACACACCTACTGATCCTTTCGTGGCTGTTTGTTACAGGATAGGTTGTAACTAACGTAACTGTTGTCTTGGTCAAAGACAACTATAGGAAAGCAGGAAGGCTCCCCCACCCACCAAACCCTCAAGCCGAAACCTACAGGAAATAGTGAGAAGGAATACCATGCAGGATAGAAAAACTGTCGCGGAATTGTCATAGTAAAGAATGAAAGGAAATCATATTCTTTACTGTTTAACCTGCAAAGGAAACACATGTAGTCAACCTTAGGAAAATGTTGTTCTATATTTACTGGTACGCCCTCCATGTTTTGAACTGCAAAACATTATGATTCGTAAAGTTATTGTTCAGAAGAGAACATGCTTGGCTGTGGATTAGAAGACAGCTACATATCCAAGCGGTTTTTTAATGCAAGTGTTGCATCACAGTTAACTACACAAGGAAGCAACTTGTGCCGTACATTTATAACTTTTGAAAAAGTTCTCGGCTTCGTGTGAGCAGAAAAACTTGCCAAAGATTTTATGTCCAATGCTTCTAGACCAATTCTCTGCGAAGTACTTTTCTGCAGCCATATCATTATATCCTTTGAAGATTTTGTATATTTGAATCAAGTTCCGTATAATTTGTGCTTAGTTATGATAAACTTCATCTCTTCTAATCGTTCCTATTTCTCAGTTTTGTCACCCTTTACTGTACGCTCCTAAATTTCTCCATATGTTTTTATATTATGGTGACCAGAATTGGCAGCAATACACTATGTGTGGGAGTACTAAGGAATTGTAAGGGTGAGGATGATATTTTCTGATTTACAGTTGAATGCCCTAGATATGACTACAATCAACTCATCGTCTTTTTAGCAGCCACTGTACACTGTTGGCCTGGTTTCAGATCACTTATTACTATGTCTTTTTCATGGTTTACAGTACACAATCAAGCTCAATGTTATTCGCGATGTAACTGATCCTTACGTATTTCCTGCCAATGTTTAGCACCGTACTTCATAGTAATGAACATAAAATTATCGGGAAACGATTTCAGTCACACGAAGCTAAGCAGTACTTCTTTAAGGTGATCATGCCCTATATCTTTGAATTTTGACATTTTTAATAAACTGGAGTCTCTTCGTCCATGGCTGACCCTGAATCTCATCACCAAGTATTGTCAACATCGAACAAAAAAATGTTACATGCTTAAACACTTGACATTGTCATCTTACCTTGACCTTTCACGGATCGTTTAGAAAATTAAATCCTTTCGTCCTTGCTTCACCATCAACTCTTCCAGTCAGATCTGTCTAACTCGGATTAAAACTGTTTTAATTTGACCTTGCCTTGTGATCTGGACTTTTGACCTTTTGCTGTGACCTTTACCTTTGATTCTTTTCTCAACTTCGAATCCCTTCATCCTTGTCTTAATTTGAACCCTTGCACAATATTTGGTCTAAATCGGATAAAAACCGTTCAAACTGATCTTGCTATGTGACTTTGACCTTTGCTGACCCTCAACTCTTCCTCCAAGTTAGGTCCAGTTCAAATAAAAACTTTTGTTATTTTGTTCACATACAGACAAACATAGATGAAAATCTGATCTTGCATCATGACTTTTGCGTTTGGCTGCTTGTTTTCAGTCTAGAACTCTTCGGTTTCGCCTTACCCTAAACCCTTCCATCAAGTTTGGCAAAAATCTGATCTAAGTTAACCCTACCATGTGTCCTTGACCTTTGACCCGTTGTTCTCAAACGTTAGTCAACCCCTTAGCTGATCTTTAACCCCCTATGTTATTTTATTGACAGACATGCAGGCAGATAGGCATACAGACATACAGACAGACATACAACCACATGTCGACACAGACAAAGAAGCAGACACGGACACACACCAGCACACGCACACGACACTCGCATGCACACACAAATGTTCACGCACGCACACTCAAATACACATGCATGTACGCAAGCAGGCACACACGTACACTCGCATGCCAAGGAAAATGTGACGTTCTTTTCATTATCACGAACGCAGTTATTAATGCTGATATATTGTTTTGGTCAGGATGTGAACTGAGGTGAGGTGATAAATAAACAAATACTGTACTTACATAAAGGATGGAGAGGTGAGGTGAGGTGAGGCAAGGCGAGGCGAGGTGAGAAACAGCGTCCGAGGTGTGTTCATTTGGAGCTCTAGTGGCGACCCAACACTCACTCCTGCATATCACCTTACCACACCACCGTACCACCATGGTAACTACACTGATTTCACCACAGTTAGGAAAAATGATGGTGGTGTAGTTCTTTGACATCGTGTTCTTCTTTCTTTTCGACGTGTTTTCCATTATCATTGTATGTTACCTACCTCTTAACCTTTTCTTGGCTGTGACACTGCTATACTTTGTTCACTTTAACTTGGCATAACATGTCCATCTCTCCTTCCTGAATGCTGAGCTGTGACAAGAAATTAACACTTGAATATGGTGTTAGTCGGGAAGAAGTAAAGTAATATGTAAAGGATGTAGAGACGTATTATTCGTTTTCTGCCACTGAGCTACGGGAAATTTACTGCAAAAGGATGAAAATCTGGTAGAAGGTGAAGTGAATGAACTGTAGTATCAAATTCCAACCATCGTCAGACAATTATATTCAACTGAGGATGAGTCGCAGGTGGCCAAGGTTATCGATACAGTACTCGCACCATGAACCCTGTCATGGTCGGGACAACTTTAATACTGTATTCCACCCAACGCCAAAGAGTTTTATTCAGCTGGGGGTGAGTCACAGGAACTTGAGTGTTAACCTACTGTCTGTTATTGCTGAACACTACAGACCTTCAACTCAAGTCACGGAGTACTTCTCTATCATGTGCCGTATTCTTTATTTTTTGCTATCTCCAGCTTCATGAGTTTAGGAGAGACTTTTGAAACATGGAAGTTTAAATATTATATTTGTTATCTCCCTCACGACAAGAAATCTTCTCTAAGATGAATAAGACTGGCTGTAGGTAGCGAGAATAATCTGAAAGATGTCATCCGGATGAATGGATTAATATAACTGTCAGTGTGATATACTGTATTCGTCAAAGACGCCTTCAGACAGAGGACGTAATTTGTAGTTTATTTTTAATGCAACAAGAAAATTTCATTTAACTTCAAGGGTATTCGAACAAAATGAGTTAGATAATATATATAGCCTGAATTAACCCCAAGAATCATTCCAAAGTTTAATAACATCATCTGAAGGCAACAAGAATCTCTTCTATCTATCTGTCTATAGCCCGACGCCCTAATCCCGCAAAGGGTGGCCGCAGACAAAACGCCTCCAAGTCACTATGTCACCCACCATTTGACTACCCTTCCCCTAACTCACCCCCCCTCCCTCATATACCTCTCAACTCCATCCCTCCACCTCATCCTCGGTCTACCCCTCCCTCTCCCTCCCTCCACCTCACCTACATACACCCTCTTAGTCAGTCTTTCATTCTCCATTCTCTCCACATGCCCAAACCACCTCAGTGTATTTCTCCTAATCTTCTCAACCACATCCACATCTACCCCACAACGTTCCTTCACTTCTTCATTCGTCAACCTGTCCCTCCACGTCACTCCACATGCTCCTCTCAAGTAACTCATTTCCACTGCTCTCACTCTTGACTTGTTCCCCGCTTGCAAGGTCCACGCCTCGCTTCCATACGTCAGGGTAGGGATCACAATACTATCATGCAGTGACTTCTTAACTTCCATACTCACCTTCCTATTTCTCATCACTGCTTTCAGTGTACCAACAACCTTCCTTCCCTGCTGTACCCTTTCACGTACTTCATCCCCCAAAGTTCCATCCTTACTCATCACACTACCCAAGTACTTGAATGCACTCACATTCTCCATATCCTCACCATCCAACCTCACTGCACACTCTGTGACTTCATTCCTCTCAAACACCATAACTTTACTTTTGTTTACATTAACTTTCAGCTTCCTCCTCCTACACACTGTCCCAAATTCATTCACCAAACCTTGCAACTCCCATTCATCTTCACTCAACAATACTGTATCATCAGCAAACAGCAACACCGGAAGCTTCCAAATCTCACCCTCATTAATTAGGGCCAGCCCCACATCCACTGCCCTACCTTGCACCTCCTTTACAACCCCATCCATATATTAAACAGCCATGGAGACATCACACACCCCTGTTTCAGTCCCACATTGAGATCAAAGAACTCACTCAGCTCACCATCCACTCGCACCGTAGCCCTAGCTCCCTCGTACATACTCTTTACAGCACTCAACAATTTCCCCTCCACTCCATATATTCTTAATACCTTCCACATACCTTGCCTATCTATTCTGTCATAAGCTTTCCCCAAGTCCATGAAGGCAGCATACACTTTCCTTCCCTTCTCTAGATACTTCTCCACTAAACATCTTAGAACAAATATCTGATCTACACACCCTTTTGCCTTCCTAAATCCCCCTTGTTCTTCTCCAACTAGCTCCTCTGTCATATGCCTAACCCTATCAATGAGTATTCTACCATATATTTTACCAGTCACACTAAGAAGGCAAATACCCCTATGATTACCACATACTTCTCTCTCCCCTTTTCCTTTGTACAGAGGAACAATTATACCTGATTTCCAGTCCTCTGGAACCCTTCCCTCTTCCCAAGCCAATCTACACAACTTCCATATCCACTCCACAACAATCTCACCCCCATACCTAAGCATTTCACCACACACTCCATCAATTCCTGGGGCCTTTCCCAGCTTAATCTTCTTCATCGCTTCCACTACTTCCACCCTACTGATCTCTTCCTCCCTCCTCTCATCTCTTCTTCTCCCAGCCATTCCCCAACCACTTATACTCACACTGCTCTCACTCTCTACATTCAACAAATCCTCAAAGTGCTCCTTCCATCTCCTCAATTTCTCTCTCTTCTCCACCAACAATCTATTATTCCTATCTTTCACTCCCCTATTATTTCCCCTTTCACACTGCCTTACATTCTTTACCTCCTTCCAAAACAATTTCTTACTCTCCCTCCATTTCACACTCAGATTCCTCCCAAACTCTTCATCCGCTTTCTTCTTACTCTCCTTCACCAGTCTCTTAACCTCCCTTCTCCTGCTCACATATACCTCTCTCTTCTCTCTCTCATCTTCTCCCCTACCTCTACTCGCCAACCATTCACCATATGCCTTCTTCTTTTGTTCCACAGCTCGTTTCACCTCATCATTCCACCATGCTGTCCCTTGCACACCCTTGCATCTCCTCACTCCACAAACCGCCTCACACGCTGCGCCTATCTCTTCCGTGAATATCTTACATACGTCTTCCACCCCTTCCATCTGCTCTAGCTCATACTTTCCCAATCTTTCTTCCACTATGCTCTTATACTCTGTCATTTTCTCACTATCTTGCAATTTCTCCACTATTCTCACAGGAGCTGCTTCCTCCTGTCTTCCCCTTTGCCTCCTCAACCACTTTCTTTGCATCTTTACCTTGGCCATCACTAAGTGATGGTCCGAGACTCCATTCCCCCACCCTCTCCACACTCTTGCATCCAACACTTGTCTTCTCATTCGCTCATCCACACACACGTAGTCTATCATTGCCTTTCGTTCAACAAGTTCACCATCCATCCTCCTCATCACTCTCCATGTATACCAGTGGATCATCTTATGGCGAAAGTAGGTGTTGGCTATTGCCAACCCCTTACAAGCACAGATGTCCACCAAAGCACTACCATTCCCATCTACTTCAGCTGGCACACCCCACTGACCAACCATTCCATCCACTCGTACATTCCCAACTTTGCCATTCATGTCTCCAATCAACAGCACTCTCTCGCTCCTCTCAAACTTGTCCATACATGCTTCTACTCTCGCCCAAAACTCATCTTTCACTCTTGCCACTCGATCCTCTGTTGGAGCATACACACATACAATCGCCCATGCTTGTATACCTACTTTCATCCTCACCCATACAATCCTTGCACCCACTGTTCCATACTCTCTTATATTTTCCTTCCACTTCTTGCTTATCATCAGACATACTCCCTCTCTTGCCCTGTCATTCTCACTGACTCCCGCACATATACCTACACCATATTCCCATTCTCTCACCCTTTCACCTTCCCATTTAGTTTCAGTCAATCCACATATATCCACTTTTGCATCCTCAAGCACCTGAACAATCTCTCTCTCTTTCACTTCATCATTCACTCCTCTCACATTCCATATTCCCACCCTAAGAATGTCCTCTGTCCGTTCCTTAGTCATCAACGTATGGTCCGTCCGGGTCCGAGGCGCTTTGTTCGCTTTCTTAGTTAGTTCTTTTTACGGGGTGGGGCACTAACCCACCACCAACCCTTTTAGTCGCCTCGTACGACAAGCAGGGATACTGGGGGAGTATTCTTGAAACCCCCCTACCCCCAGGGGGGTACAAGAATCTACAGTGCTTTATGTGTTCTAATAAAGAACGGTGGAATGATGCAATAAAATAATTTCGTGTGTAGTTAGAGGAATATAGTTCTGTTGTGAAACAAAAGTTTGCATGGAACTGCAGATCAAAGGTCAGCATCATGGAGGCTCGACTCTGGTGATAGAAAGGCAGACAATGAGGAAAAGACTGACAGAGGTAAAGAATGACGAAATGTAGGATAAGGTGACGATAAAACCGGGGGAAGAGGTGTGACGAAATCTCCCTATAGCAAACAAGAGTATGACACAAATTATGTCGAAAATAGTGATGAGGGTCTGTGACTGTTACTGAGAAATGAAGAACGGTGAAAAATGTAATGGAAGCATGATACTGAATTTTGAAAAAGTGGTGAAGACAAAATCAATAATGACGAAAGTAGTGATGGTGGTAATTATGAAGAATGACGAAACAACGAATGATGAAGACTTGAGAGGAGTGTAATGAGTAATTAGGAAGATTAAGGAGTGATGTTAAATCGGTGAGGAAGAGTTGCTCTAGAGAGTCTAGATAATCACAAGCCAACAAGACTATGGCCCAAAGAATGAAGAAAATAATGATGGAGGCTTGAACCTACTGGTATGAAGAGGAAGGGCACTATTTTCTTTGGTTTGATTCATCGTAGCACTTCACTGTCAATTTATGGGCCATATTTGACCATACGATTGCTTTGGAGGCTATGTCTGCCTGATACCTACACAGTCTGAATAAGTAACATGCAGGAGGATAAGAAGATGAAATATGAAGAATCTATCAGTGAAGAAGTGGGGTTATGAAATCTCAACCAGCGAGAATTTGGTCGTTGAATGTGAGAAAGGTGAAGAAGAAATAAATGATTGATAGAGAAAATATATACTGTATATTAAATTAAATTGTCAGTAAGTAGCAGGAGTAAAATAAAAACTACTTCGTCAATGTGTTACGGTTAAAACTAAAGTTTTTTTTTTTTTTTTTTTTTTTTAATCTAGGTTCTTTATATACCATTCAGTACAAGCCCCAACACTCTGGGGAACCTGTCGCTGTAGGCCATGCAGGGATGGGTGCGTGAAAGCAAAGGGTTGCATTGACACATAAATGGTAGAAAAGGTATAGAAGTAGTTATCACTACAAGCACAGTAATGAACAAAGAGTGACGTACATGGGACAAAGTTGTTGCAGTAATTATCATTACAAGTTTAGGAATGAGAGAATAAGAAAATACAGGCATTTGCCCTCTTAGAACCCGTTTTCTCTCGTACTGTACATTCCAACTGGTAAAACTTCCTCTCTCTGCTTCAGCCATAACACACACACACACACACACACACACACACCACTCGTTTAATCCACTTCCTCCACCCCCACACCTTCATTCACACAGCCCACACTCGTCAGTCCCTCCCCTCCCCCCACACACTCACATCACCACCGCTTTATATACAGTATACTGTATATTAGTTTGTAGATTGGATCCCAGTTTGGTTGAAACTGTTGCACTTTCATAACAAGCAGTATTTAAGCAAATGATTATTATTTCTTCTACTGATCAGTTCACGAAACTTCGAAATTAAAGATAGCTTTCCATAATTATATCTGTGAATCCGAATCTTATTCAGTGACAGTTCCCTACTGGTTGGGGTTGGCTTCCAAAAAAAGCCACCTCCATAGAAGTCTACCCCTGGCATCGTCGTCCAAGAGCCCAGTGTCTCAATTCTTTCCGAACTGCATTTCTTCACCAAGTCCTTTGTCTTACTGTAGACCATCTTCCTTCCACTGGCTTTCTCCATTCTTTCTTGATTGGCTCTTGCTCCTTTCTTCTCACCATATGCCCGTACCATCTCACCCTTGCTATTCTTATCTCACTGATTCTCGTCAAGCCAATTTTTCTCCTCCTCACTTCCTCATTTTTAAGCCTATCTATGGGCAATACACTCAACACCCAACTAAGTTTTCTCATGTCAGATCTTTTAAGCTTCTCCTCTTCCTACTTCATTAGTGTCCAGGTCTCTCACCATCAACACCGGCCTTATAACAGTTTCACATTTTTTTTTTTTTTTTTAACTTCTTTGGCCTTCTTTGGTCGGAAACTACTTCACACACCTCATGTCCAGGAAAGTAAAAGGTTTTTGTTCATCTTAACTTTCTCAGGGCTGGGATGGCTATAGCTTGAGTATTTTTTTCTGGCCAGTGCCATACGTCTTAAGCAATGACTACTGAAAATGTTAATCTTGTCACCATTACCTCTCTCACTGTCAAGGCAGCTCAAGTATTTTATTCCAAGTACCACTAAACGACCTCACTGAGCCGAGGCTGAGTAGAAGGGGCTTGGGAGTGTAAACCTTGTGGAGATTTTCGTCCTTTTGCAGAATATACCATGTAGTTAAATGACAGAATAAGATAAACTTACGGCTCTGCATCCTTCCATAGCATTTCTTCGTGAATGTTATTATATTCTAATGTTAACCTTTTGTTACGGCTCAGCATTCAAGATACAGATATACGGATGGCAAATTCATACCCTGATTTCAGCGGGGCCTTTTTTTTTTTTTTTTTTATTATTCTGATCAAAAGGGGATTTCACTTAACTTAGGAAGCATTTGCAATAATGGGGTTAATGAAGACTACATTAGTATATTTCTTGCAACTCAAATAATCTATCAGTGTCATCATCATCATCATCTTGAGAGAGTAAGAAAATACAGTACTACAATATATATCATAGTACACCGTCGAGGCCATGTCAGGTGTAAATAGAAACTGTTTAGTGCAAGAAGGGGAGAGGGAGGC
The DNA here is from genome assembly GCF_032717465.1 of Coenobita brevimanus. NCBI lineage: Eukaryota > Metazoa > Arthropoda > Malacostraca > Decapoda > Coenobitidae > Coenobita > Coenobita brevimanus. Next base: position 30,855,228 of record NC_136976.1, on the reverse strand, counting down.
TGGCATAAACAAAACCCATTGGCCTGCATTTTTCTCCCCCTCGGCTCCCCTTACTGCTATAGTAAAAAGCACGATATCCATCGGGCAGACGTTATGGGAAATATATATCTCTTAGCACATGTAAACATATTATTTTTTATATGAATATGTATATTTTTGACGAAATATATATTCTCAGCCCGTGACCCCAACATTGAATAATAACATATTTGCTGCACAAATTACAAAATGACTGTCGAAAAGTAGTTTGGTTGCAGTGATATTTACTGAGAGAGAGAGAGAGAGAGAGAGAGAGACCTAGCAATAACATTATTTTCGTTAACTTATATTTTTTGTTATGGACTTTACATTGGGCTTTTTACATAATGGGCTTTTTGTGTAATAGATGTTACATGATTTACTTTATACCTAATAAATTTCTACCTTACAGAGTAGAGAAGGAAACGGTAACTTCCAGCATGTCACTCCGTGCATACGACATCAGACACGTGTGGTCACCACCTATATCCTCTTGTTATTAATTCAGATTAAATATTAATGTTATATCGTCACTGAAAACATTACTCTACCCGAAGCGTTGGGTATTGTGGCTCTCGATCACATCAGCTTCATAGTCCATACCCACCAGCGTGACAGGTCTGGTGCCTCTTAGGTTGAGGCCACACCTGCTGCAAAAATGTGATTGTCAAGTGGAAACGACTCTCAGGGGGCCGTCCAGAGCTCAGACTCGGATAATGCAGCTGCTCTAACCATGTGCTTTGTTTTCTCTTGACAGTCACATGTTTCGAGCAAGTGTAACCGGGCCTTTAGACAGATGCGTGCAGGTTTAATGAGGGAGAATGCAAGTTGGCATTTCATCTATACCGTAACAGAACTGTGGTGTTGATAACTGCCAGTACTACTACTACTACTACTACTACTACTAAAAACATAAACAAATAAAATGTATAAAAAGGTAGGGGTGGCAATGTGCCAAAAAATATCGGAACAAGGTAGAAGCAGTAAAACATGTAATCCCATTCCTGCTTTTAAAAATTTTGCGTTCTGCATTGTTGGTTAATAAATATCATCATTACCTTTTTCGGGTGCACATATGGGGGAAGCATCAAAGAGTCAAAAACTGATCCTATCATTTCATCAAATCTGCAGAAAGTTATCAATCCATCAAATTTTTCAGATGTTTTCATTTTGTCAAAAACAGTTTTTTCCCCATATCCTATCAATGTGTCAAAAAAGCTCATATCATTTCAAAGCATAAAAAGTGAGAAGTCATCGAAATATAAAAAAATACAGAGGTTATCAAAACATCAAACTGACAAAAGTCATCAAAGAATAAAAAAATCCAGAAGTTATCAAGGCATCAAAAATCTACTCGATGATGATGATATGAGGTGTTACGACCGTAACAATGGTACTGTACGCCTCACAACCACCATTAACGCAAATACTACTACATCAACGAGTGAAACAGTATAACACAGTAAGCTCGAGACCAGCTTGGGAACTTAAGTCTCGAACCAGCAAGTGATACTCGGTTCTGTACGACTGTAACAATGGTACGCCGTCACAACCATCTTTAATGCAAATACCACTACATCAACTAATGAAGCAGTATGACACAGTAAGTTCAAGGCTGGCTTAGGAACTTAAGTCTCGAACCAACAAGTGATAATCCGTTCGTGGTCACGAGGGTGACCAGGAAACCCTCTGTCATATCCTTGACAGATCAGAACGGGGTCTTATCTTTGGAGCCGATTATCGATACAAAGTACAGCAACATAGTAAAGTGCCATTTATTTTTTAGATGCCAGACAACTACTCCATTATCCGAGGTAACATCCACCATGGGACAACCATGTAAAAGAGCTCCCTGGGCTGGCGGTACTAAATTGCCAACAACACTGGCTCCATACTGTACCTCAAGTGTGCCGACAAAAACGGCAGAGGGACTGCCAGTATCAAGGCGACTGACACACTGACGGAAAAGAGGGAACATAACCACGACTCAGAATCCTACAACCCTCTGACAGACATCCGCAACCGCGTGAAAGAAGCAGCCAGGGATGACCGAACAAACAACTCCCTTCGTGCCATCTTCAACGATGTCATAAGAAACCATCCAGATGGTGGCAGAGTTGCGTTCAGGTTAGTAGTGATATATATATATATATATATATATATATATATATATATATATATATATCCAGATGGTGGCAGAGTTGCGTTCGGGTTAGTGATATATATATATATATATATATATATATATATATATATATATATATATATATATATATATATATATATATATATATATTTATATATATATATAAAATACCACTTTCCCTGAATAAGTTATTGCAATGACAGCTTGTATCCATGACATACTAGGTTATTTGTATATTGAATCAATGATGAAAGTACGATCAAAGGTTTCTTACAGTGCATTTTCATTTACTTTTAAGTGACGTGGAACTGGGCGCCGCGCACTGCCACCTGTTCCACGCACAGCAGCTAATTTCGTCAAGTGGATGTCTGACCCCCTAGCAGAGAACTACAACCAGCACTTCAACGGGGCTGTGGAACATGGGACAGAGCTGGCGATCATCTTCATGTCCACCGTCATCATCCCAAGGCTGGCAGAGGTGCAACAAGCCTTCTATAATGCAACGGTCATCTGTGTTCCAGTCCTGTTCTACCAGTTCTCCATCATGGCAGTCTTCGGAGACAAGGCTCTACCCGTGAGCAGCATTCTGATGACAGGGAAGTCACAGGCATTGTATCAAAAGGTCACTGACAAAATTCGTGAGTTAGCCCCTGACTTTGCACCTGATACATTCATGAGCGATTATGAGATGGCTAGTAGAAATGCACTCCAAGCATCCTTTCCCACTGCCAGATTCCGTGGCTGTCAATGTCACTACTCTCGAGCGCTGGGGCGCAAGTGCAGAAGTTAGGATTAACTGATCTGTACAAGAACAACCAGGAGTTTAAGACCTTCCTGAAAAAAGCTCATGTCAATACCGTACTTGCCGGCCAACAAGATCAGAGTCATTGCCTTTGCCTTGTTTGATCAGCCCACGAACGTGAACAACCACACCAGGACAAATATCCGCAAATTCTGGCAGTACTTCTCTCGTTACTGGCTCAGCACTGTGACTCCAAAGAAATTTTTAGTTTATGATTTTCTCTATGGAATCAATAACTTTTGCAAGTTGTTCCATTCCAGGCTGAAGGCAAGAATACGGGTGCACCACCCGTCCATGTGGTCTTTCGTTGGGCACATCAGTCATATGATAGAAGACAGGAGCTGAAGAGGCTGGACTGGGGCTTGAACCTCAGCAGGTCGAGGAAGAAGGCCTATGAAACAAACCTGGAGAGGAGAAACGCATGCAAAGAGATATATGCAAGAGGGGAGTACAATCACATGCAATTTATCTCAGCTGTGGCCCACACGATGGACACACACCTTCTGCTTCTAGAGACGATCCCAACTCGGGACTGAGAAGACTCGAATGATGCTGATGAAGTTGCTGTTGACCAAGAAAATCAACCTTCTCAGCAACAGAATCATCGTCTCTGCGCTGTGTGTCTGGCACCCCGAAAGAGAACGATCTGTTTCAGGCCTTGCAGTCATGCACAGGTCTGTCCAGGCTGCAGCAACATCATGGAAGCCATGGGAAATCCATGTCCCATCAGCAGAGTCCTGGTGCAGGAACGATTCGAAATATTCATTCAGTAAGATATGACATACTGATTCATACCTAGTCTTGAAAGCTGCCGATTAGTCACTACCCGCTTCAATTTCCTGTCTTCGGAAGGAGGTATGACATTTTTATTTGAATTTTATGACTCTTACGTTATTGTTCAAGTAAGGTACTTGAAATAAATACGGACATTGATATGCATCTTGTGTTCTTATTTTGCCGCATCGTGCTTCATCTGCTGTACCAGTACATAATGTGTTTTGATGCTTTGCTAAGATCTGAAGATGTTTTTAACACTTTGCAAGGATCTGAAATTTTTGATGCATTGATAGGATTTCATCCATTTTTCATGCTCTGTACATCTTTTTTTTTTTTTCTTTTTTTTTTTTTTATAACATCCAGTAAGTTTCAGCTTCTTGACACATTGATAAGATCCAACTTTTTGAATGCTTTGAAAAGATTGGCCTTTTGACGTATTGATAGGGCTGACACTCTTGGAATAGTTTTGACACTTTGAAGGCGCCCCCACATATGCTGTGCCATAATGGCATGTACTGGAATTTAAATAAATAAATAAATAATATATAAGCTTAATAGGGTCATGCAGAGGAGTTATACCGTAAAAACTCGTTTTCTCTGATGATTTATTAAAAGTAAGTGTCAGATTGTGGTAGACTATTATATATTTTCCATGCCGTATATGCACCCCCTAACTGCCATCTGCCTCCCTGTGTCCACGACAATTGTCCAGAGAATCCTTCTCGAGGAGTCCAGGGAGGATCTAGCCCTGCGTACCGGTGCTGAACGTCCCACTAGTGTCACCATCCAGCATTATGACACCTACCGTGGCGTGAGACACACCTATGGCAAGCACCCCACCCACACCCGCAGCTGTGATGTGGCCGTCGCCTGCATTCGCCTGGGGTATCGCTCCCCAGGGGAAATCACCGGACGGCCAAGTCAACACGCCATGTAAATTCTGTCACAATCCAATGTTGAAGCATTATCACATCATACCGTTAACTGCCCAGTTATTGCCCCTTTCAGACCCCCTGGACTCCTGTTTTCTGCCTTGTGTACCTACTTTATCACGCATCTTCATGTACTCGAAGACATTTTCACCCTTCACCCCGACTTCCTTTCATTGTAATGCTCTGGCACTAGGACAATGATCGGACATTTAGGTGTGTGTGTGTGTGTGTGTGTGTGGCACACGCGCACACATCAGGCGCATGTGCATGTCCTAGTGCTGGGATTTTGAATCAAGAGGTACTTTTATAATGCATATCGTGTTTTTTTTCCTCTCCATCTACCCACCTGTGTATGTGACTATGTATATGTATCTGCTTAGGGTGTATATGTATATATATGTCTCCCTATCTATGTATACATGAATACATCATATGTATGTGCATGTTGCATATGTATATGTACGCACGCCTGTACACATACCCAAATCTTTATACATACTTACCTATCCTGTACATGCAGTATGTCTGTTGCTACATGTGCATGAATATATACATATATGTATAGATATATACGTACCGGGTATATGTATGTGTGCATATGTGCCTCTCTCTACATATGTATGTACATACGTGTGTATCTATGTACCACTTCACTCATCAAAACATGTAATGATAATTACTGTGCCAACTTTGCGCCATGTGTGTATCATTGTATGTCTTTGTTCATTATTGTGCTTGTAATGATAATTCCTTCTGTACCTTCTATGCCCTGTGATACGGATTTTGTTTTCCTCATGCACCCCTCCCTGCTTAGGCTTCAGAGACTGTGTTCCCGAGAGTGTTGAGGCTTGTACTGAATGGTAAATAAAGAACCTAAATAAAAAAAAAACACCGTGTGTGTGTGTGTGTGTGTGTGTGTGTGTGTGTGTGTGTGTGTGTCTGTGTGTGTCTGTGTGTGTGTGTGTGTTGTCCACATACATACACATTAGGTGCAACTTTATAATGAGTATCATTTCTGTTTATCAATCTAGTACCTGTGTATGTAACAATATATGTATCCATTTAGAGCGTGTGTGTGTGTGTATATATATATATATATATATATATATATATATATATATATATATATATATATATATATATATATATATATATATATATAATTCTTTCATCATTCATCATCCAATCCTACGTTGCCCCATGAGGAGTGTAGGAGCCCGGGGCTAAGCAAGTTGGTCCTGACATTTAAGATGAACGTGACCAGTCTTACTCATCCCTGGGAGGCATTACGTGAGCAATTAACCCCAGCCACCCCTAGGATATAAACTTTCACTGGCTCAGTCCAACTGGAGCGCCATAATTACCTACTAAACCAACAGGGGCCAAAATTTGGTTATATGGTTTCCCTCAACATAGTATATGGCTTCCTGGTGTATAGGAAACCATTTGGCTTGTCACTCAGTGTACAGTAGAGTCACCCACACGCAGAAGGAAGACGAAAGAATGAAGGAAAGAAAGACAGAAGAGGGAGAGTAAAGTCACCCATAGGCAGAAGGACGAGGAAAGAAGGAAGGATAGGACAGAAGACGATGGAAGGAAAGAAGAATGGAGGAGAGGAAAGGGCAGACATCCAAGAGCAGTACTACATCGAGTGAGTGGATGGTGAGCGCCCCCACCTACCACTTGATATATATATATATATATATATATATATATATATATATATATATATATATATATATATATATAGATAGATATATATATATATATATATATATATATATTTGTGGTAGGTGGTGGCGACCATCATCCACTCACTTGATGTAGAGCTGCCTACTTCTTCCTTAGCCTTTATCATTCTTTTTCTGTGTCTGCTCCCCTCTCTTGCTATTTCTCCCATCTTTCCTGTCACTTCTTATTGCTTTTCTTTCCTTTACAGGTGGCTTTCCATTGAGTGACAAGCCAAATGGTTTCCTGTAAGCCAAGAAACCATTTACTACGCTGAGTGGTAACCATATAACCAAACCATACGTGCTCCCTACGTGTCAACAAGTGGGTTGGTGGAGGATTAGTGCCCCTCCCCATAAAATAAATAACTCAAAGTTAAATGGCCACCGCTTACGGGATTGTGGCGTCTGGCAATATATATATATATATATATATATATATATATATATATATATATATATATATATATATATATATATATATATATATATATATCCGGTGTCCAGACACCTAAAAAAAATTGCGAAAATATTCATTCAGGACTTGATAACCACAAACAGTTGAAAAATAAAATAAAATACGTACTTCAGCACAAATTTTTTTTCAGCCAGATCGGATGAAAAATAAAGTTTGCTTTACATGACCTCCTTACCACTGAGGATCCTATGATTCAATCTCAGCTGAGTAAAATCGTCTGGCGGTAACTGAGATAACAAATATGGGATGTATAAGCCAGCAGAAAACTAATGGAAATAATATTTACATATTCAGTGTCCTGTGGCTCTTTCCTAGCTTGATAATATTGTCTGTCTTTACCTGCAAAAACAGTGTTTCTTAAACTACTTTACTCCCTTCCCCCACTGAAGTTGCCTTAACATCCTTGTGGCTTCCTTCAGGTCTCTCCCGAACCCCTCAAACGATGATGTAGTACTGTTTAGATACTCTGCCTTTATTTTAATGTTTACACTCATCACTCAGAATGAAATGATGATGAAAATATACTATTATGATACTCTCCTTTATTATAGTCTTTACAGTCAACAGTCAAAATGAGTATTATATACAGTACAGTGGGATACATGGCATTGTTTCTTTTCAGTCAGTCCGCTGATTAAAGATTCAGTCACAGATAAAGCACATCTCATGTCCCGATTCACATCCAACCGGTTTCTGATTTTACTCTTTATATGAAGAGGGGTAGGAAAACCAGATTCGCACGCACGCACGCACGCACACACACTGCTGGCGCAGTGGTAACGTTCTCGCTTGCCATCTGGTAGACGGGAGTTCGCGCCTCGCTCAGGTTGCGAAAAGTTTCACTGAAGAAGTGGGTGGTTACTGTCCCCCTTGAGCAATGGGACGGGTGTGTGGGTGTGTGAAGGTCACAGCCTTGCCCTTAGATCGGACTATATGAGCTCTCAGCTCCCTTCCGGGAGGGTAAAATGCTGACGATCACGACCATCAAGTGATCCTGACCGACCCGGTGAATTACACACACACACACACACACACAAATTAGTGGAAAATTATAAGAAAACCCCAAGTGCGGGTTCACTAACTGTAAGATATGACTGATACAATAATCACCAGAGAACAGACAGATTTTACTTCATATGTGTCTTGAAAAATAGTTCCTGAGTTAAAAGAATTTATCTTGAACATAATCGGAACATCAAGACTTGCAGAGAAAGTATTCTTTACCAATGTCCATTCTTCTTCCTCGATTTCTGGGAGGCAAGTTTTGAGCTAATTCCAAGGATTTCGAGTGCTGCATTATATCAGTTCTGGGTGTGGGGTTGAGTAAATGATCCTCTTCAGTCTCGTCAAGAATACGCGAATGATTCCCGTACATACCAACATATCCTGCACTGTTTTTTTTTTTTTTTTTTTTTTTTCTTGTTCCGGAGTTTGGTGAAAAAACGCGAAAACAATCCAGGAGATGAAACACCTCTTTTGCCCTTGACCTTCAACTTGATGTTCAACCTCTTTAGCTGCTCAGTTATATCTAGTAAGTATGCAAGAAAAACACCTTCTTGAAGTTGGTTAGTAGATCAACTTTTCCTTTCATGTTCAGAAACAAAGTCTCATGTTCGAACACATGATTTACAGCACCACCCTTGGAAAAACATCACACTTTGGAGTAAAATAGGAGGGATTCATGCTCTGCATCCATGTCTCTATACAGTTGCTGGAAAAGGCAAGAGTTCAAATTCCCTGTTTTCACAAAGTTGATACATTTTACCACTGCCTCTATGATCTTGCAAAGGGCACCAGTGGGTATTTTCGATGCCTGTGCAAACGATCGATAATACTGCCAGCCACTTTCTTATTCGGAGGTACTGTACATTCATAACAAACATCTGTAACCCTGAATTTGATCCCAATACCAACGGAGCTCCATCAGTACAAACACCACAGCAATTTTCCTAGGTGATACCGTTAGGAAGAAGAAAGAAATTAACTTTCCCGTCGCATCTAAAGCTATCGTGGTAGTTTCAAGCTGGATACAGAACTGATATTCTGTTGCTGAAAGCACCATTCTCGTCCAGTTTCTGCTTTCCCAAACACTGTTCATGGCGCTTAAGAAATCAAGGTCTCTCACTGTAGTTTGCTGGTGGATTGTTATCAGATGATGCTTCAGCTTGCTTGGCCTCATAGGATCGTTCCCAAATACTTCGAAACACAGTACACACTGAGGTTAATCTATGCCATCAGCGAGGATTGATGTAAATCTTTCATTTAATGTAGGCCTATTAATCATTGCACTTCCGCCTCTTAGGGACACTGACATCCATCGCAGACTCAGGGAAATAAAAACTAAATGAGCCAGACAGAAAATTACAAATGCTATGGACAAAAGATTATAACTATGGTGGGGAACCTTCGACCCACCTTGCCAATTTTACTGACCAACAGAAAATTTCGCTGTTCTTCATCAGAATTCCGTATATTATCATATTTTCTGTATATTATCACAATTTAGTTTTCTAACGCTGATCCGGTAATAAAGTACCCACTGGGCAAGTAACCCACTTACACGAAAGATTGCCAGCCATCTAAGTATAAAGGGCAGAAATGAAATTTTCAGGATTCTACACAAATCTTTTGCTTCACCCTCCTCCTCCCCTCCTCGTGTCGTGTGTTGTTCCATTTGTCTCTCAGCCCTTTTTCTGTCTCCTTCCTATGTTACCCACCTCTGTCACAGACCATTTATATATTCCAATCTCTGACATTATCTCTTTCACACTTGTTCCCTCTTCTACTCTCTCTCTCTCTCTCTCTCTCTCTCTCTCTCTCTCTCTCTCACACACACACACACACACACACACACACACACACACACACACACACACACACACACACACATCTTCCCTCGCTTACTTAAAAAAATTAAAGAACAATGTCCCTAGAATGGTTGACAGTGATGACTCTGTCTGTCTGTCTGTCTGTCTGTCTCCATGTTTCTTTCGTCATTTTCTATGTCATCTGTTTGTCTGTCTGTTTTATTTTACTTAGTGTGTTTATCAGTGTGTTTGTTTCTTTGTTTCTTCGTCTTTTTGTGTGTTAGTATGTTCGTCAGTCTGTATTTCCTTCAATCCGTCCGTCTGTTTGTCGGTCTGTTCCTTGTGTATGTGTGTGTGTGTGTGTGTATGTGTAATTCACCGGGTCGGTCAGAATCACTTGATGGTCGTGATCGTCAGCATTTTACCCTCCCGGAAGGGAGCTGAGAGCTCATATAGTTCGATCTAAGGGCAAGGCTGTGACCTTCACACACCCACACACCCGTCCCCTTGCTCCAGGGGGACAGTAACCACCCACTTCGTCACTGAAACTTTTCGCAACCTGAGCGAGGCGCGAACTCCCGTCTACCAGATGGCAAGCGAGAACGTTACCACTGCGCCAGCGAGCGGTGTGTGTGTGTGTGTGTGTGTGTGTGTGTGTGTGTGTGTGTGTGTGTGTGTGTGTGTGTGTGTGTGTGTGTGTGTGTGTGTGTGTGTGTGTGTGTGTGCTTTAATTAATTTGCTTGCTTGCTTGTACAACCTCATATATACCCCTCGAGTATGATAGCGTCTATTTAACCTTGCTCAGGAACACCTGGGTCTGACAGACCAGGTCGATCGTGTCCGTGCTCTAGTTCAGTAACTTCTAGATGCCTGGGTTCCCTATCCTTCTCAACTGTTTCTTAATCATTTTTTTCCCATGCAAAGTGTAGGGGGGCTACTTTCGTCTCTCTCTCTCTCTCTCTCTCTCTCTCTCTCTGTTTTTGCTTTATATCACTCGGAAGTTGCTTTCGGGTCTGTGAGACCTACGGGTACCCGAGGAAGTACAGTTGTACAGAAAAGTGTCGTTACTCAGGGGTCCGATGGATACGAAATGGAACTATACGATGACTGTACTGAATTGTATTATACTGTATATACACACCTGTATACATCTATATCGATGTACTTATTACATCAAACAACAGGAAATACCTTCCTCATTCTATGCAAAAACATTATTATTGGATATTCAGGGTTACCAACAGTTTCCATGGCCCCTGCCCCTATTTTCATTGCCATCGTCGTTTGTGTCATAGTGTTAAGCACAACATCGTAATGATAGTTTTCTGTGCAACTGTACATCATATTTGTTCTCCCCGTTTGTAGGTTGTTTCTGTGTTGTGTGGGATCCACCCTTCCCATCATGAAGGACCTCCATTCCTCAAGTTATGACACAAATGCTAGGCTCATAATGTTCTTTTTCTTGTTTAGCAATTGCCAATAAAACTTTGTATTTTTGTCAATGTTTTTTCCACTTTTTAAATAAATATATGCGTTAAATGAATCAAAACTTATTTGCATATTTTTTAGTTGGTAAGACCTGATAAATTGTAAGAAATTCAGAAATTCATTAAATGAAACATGTGTACAAATACAGGATTTTTATATGCCTGGGTCTGTTAGACCCAGGTGTTCCTGAGGTGTACACAACCCAGTAGATGTTTCTGAGCATGGTTAATTTTGCTCCTGCTTTCTTCAGACGATGGTAGGCCTATTAAACTTTGATAAGGAATTTTCACACCGGAGGAGTTAGATGCAGCCTTCTTTAATCCCTTCACAGAGTTCGTTTATGGCATGGTAAAAGAAAAAAATCAAAGATATTTTCGAGATAAAGGTGTTACTACTTAGCATCTTCAGTCTGAATATGTTTTTATATTTTTTATTGCATCTATTTTTTTTTACTGACGGCCCCGTATTACAGGAAGAGTGAATGGAATCCTTTACATAACCCTCTAGTTCGATCATTCTGTCGTACTCCTAACATACTCGTCTGGAGATAGCAAAAAGAAAAGTATCTGTAGTAGGTGGGGGCGCTCACCATCCACTCACTCGATGTAGTGCTGCTCTCGGGTGTCTGCCCTTTCCTCTCCTCCATCCTTCTTTCCTTCCATCCTCTTCTGTCCTTTTTTCCTTCATTCTTTCCTTGTCCTTCTGTCTACGGGTGACTTTACACTCCCTCTTCAGTCTTTCTTTCCTTCATTCTTTCCTCTTCCTTCTGCCTGTGGGTGACTCGACACTGAATGACAAGCCAAATGGTTTCCTGTACACCAGGAAACCATTTGCTACGCTGGGTGGTAACCATATAACCAAATTTTGGCACCTGGTGGTTTAGTGGGTATTTATTGCGCTCCAATCGGATTGAGCTGATGATGGTTTATATCCAAGAGATGGTTGGGGTTGATTGCTCATGTAATGCCACTCAGGGATGAGTGAGGCTGATCACTCTGATCTTAAATGTCGGGGCCAACTGCCTAGCCCCGGGCTCCTACGCTCCTCATGAGGCAATGTAGGATTGCATGATGGATAGATATATTATTCAATTGAAGGCCTTCATTTTTTTTTTTTTTTTTTTTATCGGAGAAGACAAGGTTCTGACATAGCGCTAACCAGATTCTGAGACAGTTATCAAGAATTTTGTTTTTAGTATTGTAACGTTGACTTTAGGGATCCCCCCTTTAAGTTCCTCAATCAACGTAATTTTCTTTATATTGACAACTATTTGGTACATTTTCTCAGTCTGGGAGATATTCGAACTGGAGTCTAAATACTGCCTTCACTTACCCCCTCATTAAGAAGAGTTATCCGTAAGCTGGATAACTTCGTCTGGAGGCAGGAAGAATAAACACAGAAAAGGTTCCATTCAACTGAAGGGATTAAATTGTAGAAGATCGTCTGGCAGGAGAAAGGATAATGCAATACAAACCTCATCGTGCTGAAGGCCTTGTTAGATTTTGCTTCTAATCCCATACTGTCAGAGGTCTCCCTTAACAGTTTCAGACCGATTACGTCATTTTTTATCTTATTTTTACTCTCAGAGTATGACCCGATGAAGCGCGTTTGTCGAACGCGTGATATGCATATCAAAGGCGTTAAGAAATGGGGTGTGTGGTAGGCAAAGAAATGGGTGGGATGGATTCAAATGTGGTGAGTGGTGGAGCTGGGGCAGGCAATGGATGTTTAGGTCTAGTAGCTTGAATACCGTGAAGAGTTATTTCAAAATGATTCTCAGTGAATGAATGATTCTGGGGTAAATAAATGGCCATGTTGAACAAACAAATGGATATAACTTGCTGTAATCATGTTGGGGGCTGGTGAGGGGACACGAGAGTGTATCTTGTGAAAATGGCTGCTATGAAGTACAGTATATGATTTCTGGTCTGGGTGCAATAAAGTTATACAACAACAATAACAAAAACAACAGCAACAACAACAATATTTAGCTCGCCTTACTCTCATATTGTATACAGTACAGTACATGATGTCTTACGACGTAGATCATAAGACATCATCGAACAGAAGTTGTCACAATTTGGGGTGGCGGAGATTGGATAGTATCAAACATTAGTTTGTAATACAGCATAGTTTTTACAAAATTACAGAAGTCAAAATGACATCAAATATGAAGGCTCTGTGATTCAGAAATAATCAAGAGTTTTTTCTTTTTAAATAAAAGTGTGTTTAGGAAAAGGGGAATGTGGATGGGTAAAGGTTTGAAGTAGGCAGCTGTGGATGTGGGTGTGTGGGAATAGGTGGGTGTTAGTGGAAATAAGTGGATGTGCATGAGTAGGTGGATGAGTGGGTGTGAGCGTGAGATGGTGTATGAGGCAGGTGTAAGTAACGCAGTGATAAGGTACAAATAAATAAGTTAACTAGGCTGTAAGTAAAGCAGGTACATGCAAGAAAAGTAACAAGTATCAGTAAGACAAAGACAGGTATAGTAAGAAAGGTATAAGACCGATACAGTATGAACAAGGCAGGTGTTATGTAATTAAAGTCATTATCAGGTGCAATTAGGGCAGTGTCAGGTACAAGTAAGGCAGGTAAAAGTAAGAGAGACGTGAAGCATAAGCAGCATAGACGTGAAGTAAAATGAATTTCACTCACCGGAAAAGGGGTAAGGGAATTCATGCCTTTATGGGGCAGGTCCTTTTTCCGTCCTCGAACAGGGTCTCAAACTCTGGCACCCTGCGTCTCAGTAGGGCCCAGTTCACGAACCAGTAGTGGTGGTGGGGGCACTTGATCTGAATGGCGGCATCACGTCTTGTTAGGGCCCACTGAAGTCCCTTGTGTAGCCGCAGTGCCAACTTGTCATCAACGGGTATAGCCACTGGGAATCCACCCTTCTTTGTGGCCCTCTCCGCCAGGCACTGTGTGCTGCACTGCTCCAGGCCAGGATCAGGGCCAGTAGCGGTCGGGGGTGACGTGGTGGTGGGTGCTGGTTTAGCTGGGGCTGGTGGTTTAGGAGGGGTTGTTTTAGCTGGGGTTGGTGGTGTAGTGGGTGGGGTTGTTTTAGCTGGGGTTGGTGGTGTAGTGGGTGGGGTTGTTTTAGCTGGGGTTGGTGGTGTAGTGGGTGGGGTTGTTTTAGCTGGGGTTGGTGGTGTTGGGGGGGTGGGTTTAGCTGGTGTTGTGGGAGGGGTGGGTTTAGCTGGTGTTGCGGGAGGGACGGGTTTAGCTGGTGTTGTGGGAGGGGCGGGTTTAGCTGGTGTTGTGGGTGGGATGGGTTTAGCTGGTGTGGTGGTAGGGGCGGTGGGAGGGGAGAGTTTAGCTGGGTTTTTAGCAGGTGTGATGGGAGGGGTTGGTTTAGCCGGGGTTGGTGGTGTGGAAGGGGTTGGTGGTGTAGGAGGAATCGGTTTAGCAGGGGTCGGTGGTGTGGTGGTTTTAGGCGTTATGGGTGGTGTGGTGGTTTTTGGCGGTGGTGTGGGAGACTTAGGAGGCACCGTGGGTGGAGAGGGCGGGGGCGTGGGGATGGGTTTTGGTGTGGTGATGGGTGGAGTGGGTGGGGGCACAGGGGTAGGTTTTGATGTGGCGGTGGGTGGCTGCGTGGGGACGGGTGATGGTGTGGGTTCAGGTGTTGGGGCGGGTGGTGTGGCGGGCTTAGGCGGGGTGGGTGATGGTGTGGGCAAAGAGGAATTGTCAGCAAGACTTACTTCGGGGAGGGGCCAATACATCCATATAGTGTAAGGGGTCAGCGGAGAATTCTCAAAGGGATCATCCCACTGCTTTTCCACGCCGCCCTCCCTGTTCTCAACCACGTCCGACAAGAAGCCCCGTCCTTGTTCCCAGTCTTTAATCAAGTCGCCGTACTTCTTTATCGTCTCGGTATAGACATCCATACCTCCGTAGCCCTCCGTGTTCCCGTTGCTCACCGTGTTTCCGTTGCCCTCCATGTTCCTGTAGCCCTGCGTGTCCCTGTATCCCTCCATGTTCCCGTAGCCCTCTACGTTCCCGTAGCCCTCCGTGTTCCCGTAGCCCTCCGTGTTACCGTAGCCCTCTGTGTTCCCGTAGCCCACCGTGTCCCCGTAGCCAACCGTGTCCCCGTAGCCCTCCGTGTTCCAGTTGCCCTCCAAGTTCCCGTTGCCCTCCAAGTTCCCGTTGCCCTCCAAGTCCCCGTTGCCCTCTAAGTTCAAATAGCCCTCTGTGTTCCCGTTGCCCTCCGGCTCCTCGTAGTCCCTTACCAACTAGGCCCACTCGCTCTCAAGCTCAGGATCATCTTCCGGAGTTCGAAGTTTAGCGAGGTTCAGAATCGAAACATCCCTCCTGCCACAGCGCAACACCAAGCTTCCGGGGACCAGACTCCAGTCCCCTCGCCTCCAGTGGCGACGTACGAGCCGTTCTACCCCCGCCTGATCTACCTCCAAGTACTCCTTGCCCTTCACCCCCGACCGCTATCCCATCTCGACCAAACAGCTCCCTGTTGCTGACCCCGTCCCGAGGATCACCAAAATGGGAACCAACAAAATCATATTTATTGGTACACAATAAAAATTTAATCTGTGGTAATTATGTAATTTTTAACTCGGAAAACCTTCGAATAGCGGTTTTACCTCTGGCTCCCGAGGATTTTCAGTTTATTGTTTGGTATACACAATGAATGACACAAAACGATAGCCTGGCGGAATTAATACTTAAAACCATAATTTGTCCTTCCATGACGCCTACGCTGTGAAAAGGATAAACACTTCGATCTAATGCAGTTCTTGATGCCGCCAGACGATCTCATTCAGCGTAGAGGAGACTGTTTGAGTTGGAGGGGATAGCTTGCAACAGCCCCATCACAGCTAAAGGTCTCTCACGAGGTTAAATAACCTTGTCCGGAGATAGCAAGAATAAAAAACTATAGTAGCAGTTGTGGCTCCTGGTTAATCTGGACGTGCACCTGGTGGCTTGCACGCTGATGTTAACCTTTTTCTACAGTCAATCACTCCTCCTTTGAAGGATAGGGAGGGCCACGAAGCCCTCAGTTATATTGGTGGAACCATGTGAAGGGATCTCTCTACAGCAGCAGGCTATCGTAGTGAAGAGGCTTGGTGCATCATTTAACGAGAATATGGATAAACTTGGTGTCATACAGCCTTAACTTATTATTATTATTATTATTATTATTATTATTATTATTAGTATCATTATTATTATTGTTGTTGTTTTTATTTTTATTATTATTATTATTATTATTATTACTACTACTACTACTACTACTACTACTACATACTGTAACCAGACCTTCCCTCAACACAGGAAAAACTTTAAACTTCAATGGTTAGTCACAGGATTCATTTTTCTCCTATCATACGTTTACTTTACATGTTGACACAAATAAATTTCCTCATTTTTCTTCTTTTCGACAGAAAGCTACAGAGAAGCAACCACTATGCTTGTCTAAAAGTTTCTTCCAGTTTACAGTACTACTTGTATGGAGAAAGTTACGATATTTAGGACCTGGTCACAATAAAACTGGAACAGGACATTTTCTGACGCAAATTGTCTGTGATGTAGAATGAGGTAAATATTTGAATATGAACATTCACTTTCACTGGCCTGCGTTCTGGGCATTCCATTTCTCAATGTCAGGCATATTACAAGTGACTAGCGCCCGTATTCTCGTCGGGTAAGGAAGCCCTAGCACCTCTTCTTTAGTGATTTATTTTTGGATATGGCTGATTAATATCCTATTAAACGTTATTTATGAAGAATATGGGGACACTGGAAACGTCTGGCGCACCTGGCAATGCGATTGTTAGCCTCCTAAACCCCTCCTATGCTTCACAATGAAGCCCGAAAAATTTTGTCAAATGACTGCCTATATGCGGGTGAAAACTAAGCAGACAATCGGATCCATTCGGCAAACATTTTACTGCCCACACGCCAGTGAAAAGTAAGCAGACAAGAGGCGGGGAAGAGGAGGGAGAGGGGGAGCAGGTGGGGGGGAATCCATTCGGCAAGCACTCTGTCAATGGCATTTTCATCTTTTTCTTTATTATCCAAGTCGACCTGTGGAGAACATGCCGAATAATCATTACCAGGAGTTTTATTAATATCAGTTTCAACACCATCATTTTATATATTCTTACAATGTTCCTAACATCTCTAATCCACTTCTCTTCAACAAGCACGACCATCAGTACGTACTTCCCTTCCATGATAACTTGTACCAACAATCCCTCCCAACAATCATCCCTACTGATTTTCCTCGGAATTTTTCTCCTTTGTTGCATCCGTTTCTTAAAATTAATGGCATTTAACGTATTTCGATCGATTTAGAGTATTAATTTTGTGGCATATGTCTTACCTCAACAAGAGGGTAAAGTAACATATGGAATAAAATCAACACAATCGATCGAAATTCTTCACATAAAATCAGATAGGGAGTAAAATACAGATCGATCGAAATGCGTTAAAAATCAACCCGAGTCGAACCTAACTTGCCCTAACTAACCTACTACAACCAAACTATACCTAACCTTGTTCTAACTTAGGGGGCTTCGTCTCCCCAGAGTCACCGGTGTCATTAACCAACCCAAACTTAACCTAACCTTGAAAGTCGCTCAAACCTTGGAAAGCAGCTTACCTTAGGGAGATGGTGCACCTTAGGCCTCTTCACCGGCACTGCTGGGGATGGCAACTATCGCAGGGTAAAGGTTGTGCGTCATGATCGAAGAAATTACTTACGGGACGCTACTGAAACCTCCATGATGAGCATTTGCGACAGAAATGTTGTAGAGAAATCCCCCCTCCCCCTTAATTGGGAAAATAATGCTTCTCATCTACCCCTCATGCAACATGTATTCTAAGATGCCACTTTGAACCCTTTGGGTGTTTAAAATCCTTCAGGCTTTCTTCTTATATCATGCTTGGTTTTTGTCATAGCTGGGGAAAATAGAAGATGGAGGTGGACCACAGGTCCCATCCATACAGCCCTGAGACCAGACGGGGGAACAGGGATCCATAGCCCACAGGCTATGGTCAGTGGCTGTGCCAGTGGCCTCGGGGCACCTTATGCTCATCCAGGCATGCCTTGGCACTGTGACTACCTCACCATTATATGAACAATGATAGGGAAGCTGCCTGGGGTGCTACTCTAAGGCTCGGGCACCCTCTATTGTGTGGAAGTGACAGCCAAGGAATCACAATGCCCTGTACAGTACCATGTGGTATCGCAGCCCAAAGCTGCACCGACAAAGGCTGCCCCACACCTCCCATCATGTACGTCACTAGTAAGTGAGGACAAAGGTGTCTGGGGGACTATGCTGGCCTGTTCTCCGTTTTAGTGACACAGTGAAAAAGGTCAGCAAAGGGGACGGTCTGAAGCTAATCGTGAAAGCTAGTAAAACAGGGGCTTCTACCTACCTATAACCAACTTTCCCATCATCCTCTGGAGTATTACCCTGATTGCCTGGTACAACTGCCTACTCCCTCAAAAATGACAATCTCTTGCAGGTGGGTGGTAGGAACTTTCAACGTTCCTAATGGTAGTGATTCACGAACCCAAGAGCTGAGGGAAAAATGGAGATGATGAGAACGGAACAAAAGCAGGAGGACGGAAAAAGGAGTGGAAAAGAAAGCTAAGACATATAAAAAAAAAGTAGACTGGAATAAAAATAATAAGAGCTGCAGTAAGCCAAAGCAGCACAGAAAAAAAGAAAGGGAAAATGAAAGAAGAGGAAACGTAAAGAGAAGCACAGAAAGGAAGAAAAGCAAAAAGAGAAAGGACGGAGACACAGAGGTAGTAAAAGGGGGTCTGAGGCCAGGCGATACGAGAGGGGAGGAGGAAACTTCTATTAAAAAGAAGAAAATATGACAAAAAAAGGAGTACTCAGAGAGTGCAACACACATGCCCGCCAACTGGTCTAAGGGTCAGACATTTGACCTTACCTTTCATTCATGACACAACTATTGCTAGTAAAATTGAATTATTCCACTTTTGCCTTACTCCTAACCTTGCCATCAAGTCTGATTCAAGTAAGATCAAATTTATTTCAATATACATTGTCCTGTGCCTTTGAATTTTGACTTTTCCCCGTGATCTGATCTCTGGCTAATTGCTCAAAACAAAGTCCTTTCATCTTGTCTAAGTCTTAACACTTTTAAAGTCTGGTTTAAGCCTGACGAAAACCGTTTAAGTTGACCTTAATCTTCGAGCGATTTTCTTCAAAAACAGTAAATCAAACCCTTGGCTGCTCATCAATATTTCCACAAAATTTGTTCCACATCAGATCAAAAATGTTTTATTAATACTGTTTACACCTGGGTGCATAGGCTGAAATTTGACCTTGCTCTGTGAGTCTGAGGTGCAGCAGATTATTTTCAAAATCGAACAACTTTGTTCTTTCATTACCCTTCAACCAAGTTTGGTTAAAATCGAATAAAAACTGTATAAATTGAAATTGCTAGGTCAAACTTTAATCTAGCCCTGTGGCCTTGACCTTTGACCCATCTTTTAAAGGTTAACTCCCTGTCCCTCTACCCTTCCGCAAGATCTGGTTAAAATCGGATAAAACTGTTTAACGTATTTTGATCACACACATTACTCAACCACACGCACACACATGTCGAGCATAAAGTAACGCACGTTGTCGCTTCCCTGGTGCAATTAAAACAGGAGTAGCTCAGGAAAGAAAACAAAGAAAAAATACACAAAAGAAACACGAAAAAAAAAAAAAACAGGAAATGAAGGAGAGTGAAAATAACAGAACGATATGAAAGAAATGATACAGGAGGGGAGGAATAGGAAATGAGAGGGTTGGGAAGGAGGAATGAGAACAGACGGACAGGAAGAAGGGGAACAATTACGTTATGACAAAAGAAGACCTAAGATTTAAAAAGGGTAGAAAGGGAAGCAGGTAAGAAAACAGATGGAGGAAAGGGAACCAACAAATTTTCTTATGAGACAGAGGAGAAGGAAAGAGTGGAAAGAAAAATTATGAGGATGAAACAACAGACACAAAGCCAGAACAGACAAAAGGCGACAACAGACAACAGGGAAAAATAACAAAACGTTAAGAAAACAGTGCTATAGAACAAGGAAGAAACACATGTATGAGAAAGGAAAAAGTCAGGAAGGAAGTAAAGCAGTGCTTGGGAAGAAGAGATAGGACAGTAGAGGAGGAAATACTCTGAAGGGGAGCGACAAAGCAAAACGAAAAAAGAAAGAAAAGGAAGCGACAACAAAATAAACTTGTGAAGGGTTAGCTGTTGTTATCTAGGCGAAGTGTAGTTAGAAGACGGAAAGGGGAATAGTAGAGAATATTTTAGAAAAAAAGTACAGGTAAAAAAATTGAAAGCTTAGTCAGGAAGAAAACATTTATCTTCCCCACCGGATGATAATTTTTGTTCTTCTGTAAAGAAACTGGTGGTGAAGTTTAAAAAGAAATAGATGAGATATATATAAAAAAATATTTAAAAAAGAGAATGGAGCATGAGAAATTTTAAGAAGTGTTACAGAGGGACGAAATAAGAATGGACAAAAAGTAAATGTGGAGACAGACACCATACGGCACTCTTCCACAGTGTTCATATCTGTCTTGGAGCCCGTGGCGTGTTATTCATCCACGTACCTGGAATACAGGGCGAGTGCATCATTTAGGATTTTAAGTTACCAATGCTATCTCCTCTAGGTGTTCCCCTAAGTACTAAATATAGCTATCCACTCTCAAATGATGGATGACACTGAGTCGAGTGGGGCCAGGTGCTCACACCAGAACTGGAATGCTGGCAGCAGCTTCCACTTCTACTCGGCTACCGCTGTGGTAAACAAGGAAATGCACCACGGTATGTGACAAGCAAGAGAAAAAAAACTGTAGAATCAATTATCTGTGTCAGTGAAATGAAGGGGCAGAAGAAGAGGGAAGAGGACTGAACTAGGGAATACAGATGGGTGAAGAGTAGTATGGCAAAGTGAGGGAAGTACGAGGACAGAAGCAACGTAAATAGGAGAATAACTAAACAAAGAATGATAAGATTAATAGATGAAGGCGATGAAATGAGGATGGACGGGAAGTATGAAAAATAATTTTTGGTAAAGACTCCGGGAAAGCTGATGGAGGAATATGAAGTGGGTTTTCGGGAAGGTAAATAGAAATGAAAAAATTGGAATCGTACGAAAAAGAATGATAGAAGGAACGAAGTTGAAGATAACGGGGGAAGAGGATATAAATAATATGTAGAAAAAAATATATCGGAAAAGACAGGAGCTGCGATGAGGAAGAAGTTGTAATTGGTTCTGACAAGGTAAGGATGAGGTAAAAAAAAAAGAAAAAAAAAAGAAAAGCATGTTTGAATAAATATACGAAAATAGTGAATAATATAATAGATATGAAGAATTATGAGGAAAGAATGGTAATTTTTCAGAAACTGTGGGTTACAAATTTGGAATGGTAAAGAAAAGAATTGTAAGAGGATAAAAAGAAATTCGATGGACCAGGCGAGGCAGCTTGAGGATGAAAACGGTCAGAATTCCGGAAAGTCAAGGACTGAAAAGATACATAGGAGGAAAACGAGGCGGGTTCTTGGAAGGCAATGAGGGGGTGAGAATAAGTGTGGGGAAAAGAGCCACACGTATAATAAAAGATGATAGCGAAACGAGGGCTGAGGAGAATATGAATAGAGATCGTAAAAATATGGGAAAAGTGTGGGAGTCAAAAAAAAAAAAAGAATAAGTGTAGTAGTGGGAAGAATAAAGAGCGACGGTGATAATGGTAGTCGGATGAAAGAACAATGAGGGAGAAAATGTAAACACTGCGGAAATGATGATATTTGAAAAGTTCGATAAAGTCCGATTAGGGGAAGAAGATGAGTCCTGAGAAGAAAATAAGTGGATGAAAGTAATGACAAGGGGAAAATATGAGGAATAAAAGTAGATGGCCAATATGAAGGTGGACAGTAGAAAATTATAAGTGGAAAGTCAAATTTCTGGACTGGAATAAAAGAAAGAGGATGGAATATTGATTTGAAAGTTAAGGATTAAAAACAAGGAGATAACGCAAGAAAATAATGAAAGAAATACAGGAATATGACGAGAATGGGAGCTGGGGAGATGAAAGAGGAAAATGTAGTAATGATTCAGGAAATATAAATAGGGACTGAAAAATGAAAAAAAGAGAAGTGCGGTAGAATGGGTTCTGGGAAAGTAAAGAGGGAGTAAAAGTAGCAGGACGGCGAGGCTTGTGGCGCTAAAAGGTATATATCTGATGAAGTAGGAAGCTGATGAGGAAGGGAGTAATGGAGTTGATAGAAGTGGGGAGTTTTAGACTTTAGGAACCAGGGCGAAAAAGGGAATTTACACACAGAAAAAGATACTGGTTAAGTAAGGAGATGAAGATGAGTATATGATGATGACAGGATGCGGAGAAAGGATAGAGGAATTGTTGAGTGGATGAGATTTTGGGTGCTCAGAGGTAAGGGAGAGGAGAAAAGACGCAAAGCTCAAAAAGGAGAGAGAGAAAAGTATGTGACAATTACAGAAAGTAGACGGAGTAAGGAGCAGATGGAGGAGGAATTATTGATGGTTTCTTTCAGAGTTTGAATGGGATGTGTAAGCTGACAGCAGGATAGCCAAGAGAAAGGGGGGAAAAAAAGAGACGTGTGAATATAGGAAGGAATTGAAGTAAGAAGTGATGGTGGAAGGGAATAATAAACTGGATTGGATTTAGGATTTTTTGGAGTGAAGTGAAATGAGGATATTCTCTATCTGTCTATCTATCCCTATTTCTCTCTCTCTCTCTCTCTCTATTCATATTCTAACCATTGTAATAATACTTTTAATTTATTTCTATAGCTCTTTTGTACTGCAAGAATTTAATAATAATTTTAAGAGGCACTTTCGATGCCTGAGAGGTTAGACAAAGCTTCAGGTAATCCCTTCTCCCCTGACTCCATCACATAATTCTTCGGTAACAATAATAAAATACAAACTACGAACTCCATTACAAAATCTCTTCGGTAACAAGAATAAAATACCAACTACGGTAGAGGACCTATGATATAGTAACTTGTTAATTCCAAAAAGGCATTTTATCAATAATTCGTTCTTGTTATACGTAGATGATATTCTTTCAATTTAGGGGAGAATTCGTGGCTATGAAAGGGCTATTAGGTTACATTATCTAATCCCTCAATACAAAATGTCTCTCCTAACCTAAATACATTCGTCTGGAAATAACAAGAATACAGTGCAATTCTGGATGTGAAAGGCTCAGTGGAGGCTACATCGAGTACCTCCAGTTCAAAATGTCTATCATAAGGCTAAGAAAATCGTTCGGAAATAGAGACAATATAAAATAACATACATTACAGGGACTAGAAAGAGTTTAATCAAGTCAGCGTAAAACATATCGATCTTCATGTCAATACAGGCTGTCGATACGTTCCGCTAACTTGTCTGGCAGGAGAGGGAGAGGTAGGACGATATTGGCAGGTGTGTGTGTGTGTGTGTGTGTGTATGTGTGTGTGTTTTAATTCCTCCTGACTGAAACTTCTCATGTGAATTTGCCTGTGTCCTGGGAAGGTTTTGTTCTATATACAATTTCCAGCCATGAGTTTTCGGGGGCCAGCCACCCAAGTCAAATAAAAAATTCTCAGAAAGAGAGAATGGAGAGCAGATATGACTGACGTCTTAGAACATGTTGTACAAAGGCCTCTCATCCTTACTGCGATATTTGGGGAGTGTGATCTCCCCAGTAATTTTGGGTCAGAATTAAGGGAAAGCGAGCTAATGGAATTCAACGAAATTTCTCAGGTCAGTTCGTCTGGCTACTTGAGAATGTCCTCCAGGAACATGAATTTTCCAACATTAATGTTAGAGGGTCAGCCCCCCTCTCCAAAGCTGATAAAGGATACAAAACAGGGGAAGGAGGAATGATATGCCTTTGATATCTTAGTACATGTTGTACAAAGGTCTTTCATCCGAAATGCGATATATGGGGAACATGACCTCCCCCCCACCAATGATTATTGGGGGTCAGCCCTTTCTGAAAAAAATGATAGCACAACTTATCAGAAACGGGAATATTTTAATGAAACTTCCCCAAGTGAGTTCGTCTGGTTAATCCGAAGGGCTTCCACTGTATACAGTTTTTCAATACTGACTTTTAGGGGGGTCAGCCCCCCTAAGCTAATAAAAAATTCTCAAATAATGAAAGGAGGGCATATATGGCTTTGATACACGTTGTACAGTGGACTCATCCGTAAAGCAACGCGGTATTTGGAGAGCGTGAACTCCCAGTGATTCTTTGGGGATCAGCCGTCTTCCCCTCCCCTCCCCCTCAAAAAAAAAAAAAAAAATCAGAAACAGGGAAAAACGAATACCTGGACTTCACCGAAATCGGTAACCATATCACAGGATTAGGTATGCAGTCTCCATGTTTTTCTCTTACTCCACAGGGAAACTGCACATCGATTTTTGGGGCTCATACTCTTCCCCCACATGATATTTTAGGTGGTCATTCCCATACAAAAATTTTAAAAATCAGAAAAAGAAAGATCTGAATGACATTTTCCTGATGAGTTCGTTTGGTTACTGGAAAGGTCTTCCACTATACAGTTTCCCAACCATAATTTTCAGGGGGATCTGCACTCTTTAGCAAATTAAAATTCTTCAGTAATCGTGAAAGGATGACAGATATGTATCTCATATCTTAGGACATGTTGTAGAGTGGAATCTCATCCACGATGTGATATTTGGGGAGCGCGACCCTCAATCATTCTTAAAGGGGTTAGCCCCCTCCCTCAAAATGAAAACGATCAGAAATAGGGGAGAGTGGGTTCCAGTGAAGTCGGCATATATATCGCAGGATTGGATATGCAGCTTCATGTTTCTCTGAATGCACAGGAAGAAACTGCAGATCTACTTTACTGGGGGTGAGCAATGAGGACAATTGATTCCAGATCACAGAAACTCCTGGCAGCGATGGACATCTTTAATCCCCTCACCCCGAACCATCATCCTTCTCTTTCTCCCAACTCCTACCTTGCCCTCCAGTCCCCCGTGTTCCCTCCTCTCTCCCCCAGACTGAGGCCTCGTACATGGTGGGTGAGTGATGGTTCCTCTGTTTGTAAATAATCCTCCATAGTTTTATAAATGGGCACTAAGGCGCATGAAGGGCCTTTCCCGAGAAGTCCCATAACTTGGCGAATTTTATTGATACGTGGGAGGGGGTTTATTCTCCCACTCACTCTGTGTGTCTGTCTCTGTCTCTCCACTTCGTTCGAACTGTAAGATTTGTGTGGTCTGGGTATCCAAATGATTGCATTTGCAACTCTCTTTCTCTCTCTCTCTCTCTCTCTCTCTCTCTCTCTCTCTCTCTCTCTCTCTCTCTCTTATCTATCTATCTCTAGAAGAGTCTGAGTAAATCTACTGGACCAGTCCCTGAATCTATTCAACCTGAACAATTTTTTCAGTCTATTCTTGTAGCGTTGAACGATTTTGTTCAGTTTAAGGAACAACTCTTGTGCTGAAATTGCCAATGAAGGTTTCATCTTATTCCCTCAGAAATATATATATATATATATATATATATATATATATATATATATATATATATATATATATATATATATATATATATATATACAGTACACTAGTTTCAATCTTTACTTGGAACACGACTCGCTACTGTCAAAGAATCTGAAAAAAAAAAAATTCCTTCAATAACGAAATATTATTTTCATTCTTAGTATTTTCAGACAATGTATTCAGCTTTGGAGAGAGATATGATAATAACAAGGTTAAAGTACTTATAGAATGAAGACAGGATTTTAAAAATATATATAATCGGACTGAAGAGACCAGCGAAAAAAAAAAAAAAATGGCAGGAGAGTGAAAAGGAAGAAAGGGAGAATAAAGAGAGGATGAGAATAACTGAGGACGAGAAAAAATGGACAGGAAAGGAATGATAAGGCGGAGGCAGGGACATTTCTGGAAGGAGAACTGAAAAGTCACAGAGCAGGAGAAATATGAGGAGAAACTGTCATCTGCTGAAGCTAGGGAAAACGTCCGGGAAGGGAAGGACTGAGAGGAAAATGAAATGAAGGGACGCACCATGAGAGAGGGAGAAAAAAGAAAAAAATGATTACATAAGCAGTGAAAGAGTCGAGGAAAATAAGATTTAGAGAAAATGAAATGCAAGGACAATCTAGGAGACAAGGAGACGTAAAAAGTAAAAGAGGGAAGTATGAAAAGAATGAGGAATTAAAGCGTTGAGAATGAAGAATAAGAAGGCTTAGATTAATGATTACCGACCACAAGGTCTTCCTCAAGACAAGAGCCTGTAAGTGTCATGTTTTATTCAGGTCCCCAGTTGTACTGCTGGCTGGACAGTGATAAGAGGGAAACAAACATTGCCCTACATCCTGACCGGTCCTGGTATTGAACATTGGCTCTTCTAGCTGCGAGTTTGACGAACTAACTTATGCACCAGAGAGAGAGAGAGAGAGAGAGAGAGAGAGAGAGAGAGAGAGAGAGAGAGAGAGAGAGAGAGCGAGTGAGAATTTTCTCTGCAAGATGGCGACCAAAACCAGGGGAATCGAAACCACAAATCAAACCCAGTGTTTCCACCATAGCCATCGACGGCAAAAGGACAATACTCGCTCTAGCTGCTGCTACTCCCAAGATAAGTTAAAAAAGAAGAAGAAAGAGTGATAAAAAACATGGTAACCTTGCTTGTTGATATCGCGTTCCCCACAGCCGAAAGGATCTTGTGTCCCGGGGGGTTGGTGGTGATGGCGGCGAGCAATAGTCACTCAAGTCGTCGTCTTCCCTGTTGAGAGGAGAGGGGAGGTGGTATTATGCTAGGATCTCATGTAATAACGGTGGTTTTGGGAAGGCTTATAAAGAAGGTATAGTTTATACGGTAGTTCTTTTTCTTTAACGCCCTAAATTTTCCTCTTACAACTTATCTCAAGTAGTAACAGAAAAAGACAACACTACTGTTCTACAATATATCCCTTCAGTAGCTCTTCTTCATGAATAGCACCATCTAGTATTAATCATGTGCGACAGCTCAGCAGTAAAGATCTGATAAAGAAATGACATTTTTAGGCCAAGTTATACAGTGAATACCGTGATCGGTGGTGGTGGTGATACTGGGTGTCCGATAATATAGAAATAGCGACAAATGTTAGTACGCTTTTTTTTTTTTTTTTTTTTTTTTTTTTCCCGCCGGGGGGGGGGGAGGAAGCCTCGTTCCCTTGTGGTATTTTGGAAAGAGGTTTTAGCTCTTTTCCAAAAAAACCTTTACAAATTTTAGGCCCGTTGAACCGAACCCATGCATTCTTAAACCCCCACTTAGCTGCTGATGTGTACAAAGGCCCTTTTCGCCTTTTTAGGGAATGCGAGTCTCGTGTGTGTGTGTGTGTGTGTGTGTGTGTGTTGGGGGGGGAACGCTCATCACATACAGCACTTCTAAACTTGGTGAAATCAGGGGCTTCTTGTCTCAGCTCTCTTCTCTTCAGCCGTTCTATCTTCACAGCATAATTGTATTTCTCTCTCTCTCTCTCTCTCTCTCTCTCTCTTTCTCTCTCCCCTGGGCCAGAGTACTGTATTCTGATTTCCTGTACCTCTTCTTTCACTCACTGCCCACTCTTTTCAATACTTTGCTTTATCCGTACACACACACACACACACACACACACACACACACACACACACACACACATGTAACACTTGCGTCGTCTTACACGGGTTTACGGCTTATTTACGACCGTCCTCGGCGCAGGATGTCGCAGATTAGTGGCGATGGCCCGTCTCACTGGCGGCCACAGAGGACATAAGTATGGATGGCCAGACCACCACAAAAATTACGGATGCTCGCTCGATTTAACCTATATTTTGCATTGTTTGTCTCCTGTCCACTTGGGTTTATCAACGGACGGAGGTATTTTTGTCTCGTGTTTTTTTTTTTTAACATTCATGTTTTATACAATTGTATTGTGTTTATGTATTTTTACCTTATAATATCTTACATGCACCGTAGTATCTTTTGCTGAGTTGTAATTTTCATTCTTGTCTTTTAGTTTTGGCCCTTGTATTTGATATTTCAAAGTTACGGTAAGAATTATGGATCATAATTTTTCACTGTTCCTTATTCGCATTCTCTTCTCATTGTTTTATTGTTGCCTTCGTCAAGGAGGTTATGTTTTCACCCCTGTCCGTTTGTTTGTTTATTTGTTGGTTGGTTTGTGAGCAAGATTACACAAAAACTAACTGACGGATTTCCACAAAACTTGGTAGAAGAATGGGTCTTGGCCCAGAATAGATTCCTTTAAATTTTGGTGCGGATCCGGATAAAGGTGCGCCTCCAGGATTTTTTTTTTTCTCTTTTTTTAACATTGCGAGATAGGGCGTTTTTCGACATTTTCGTAAATTTTTCAGTGAATATTGCATGAATCTTGATGAATTCAGTCAGGCATACTTAGGATGTTGGTATCTACGAATGAGTACAGTTTGGCGCGGATCCATATAAAATTCCGGATCTAGCGGATTTCAATATGCTTTTATAGGGGGGTAGTCTTTTTCCAGCTGCCGTACAGTAAAAAATAGGGCTACAAACTTGCAGAGCTGTACCTAATAACAAAGTGATAAGCACTGTTTTGTTGGCTGTTACAGTGTGCTTAAAAAAATTATGATTAAGAGTTATGGGTAGTTTAAAATTTTGGTGTTACAACTTATAGGGTTATGAGTTTGATATTGGATTAGACTTGATTGAATTAAAAGGAACTGCATGTTGGGTCTTGGCGGAGGTATGCGCTCTACTGAGTGCCATTTTAGTTTTACATGTAAATATTTTTTACGTCAATAGCTTGTTTCTGTCAATGTCTATATCTATCTGTTTATCTATCTATCTATGGCAAAACATAAAGACCATTTGACTGTAGTTAGTATAGTGGATTACTGATGGTTCAATCGGGAGGTCGATCTTGAAGTGGGAAGCAAACAGCTTGATGCTTAGGTTTTTGTTAGAAGACTTTCTCTGATGTTACACCTGATCCGAGAACAAGTCGTAAAAACATCCTCTATATTTCTGACACACCTCTCCCCAATGCAATGACCCTAACATTATAGCATAGGCAGTTTATTGTACTACTCAGGAGGCGACATGTGAGGTGGTGCTTGTTAGAATTGCTGAGCCGCAGGAAACGGAGTGCCCATTATGTGTTCATAATCAGATATATTTAAAAAAAAAAAAAAAGTCCTTGTCCCAAAACTACAGACGACTGTGTTGCGGAAATTCATGTAACAACACGATGGCTTAAAATATCACAATTTCGAGAACGTAACCATAGCTGTTAATATTAGCGTAAAAAATAACTTTGTGCTCATGAGAATCGTCATAATGAATTAGTTTCACGGCTGAAAGGTACTTACTTACCTAAGGCAATTTCATAGGGATATAAATGCTGTTAAATACGACACTGAAGACACAAAATGCAGAAAACAGAGCAATGGGATTTTTTTTTTGGAGGGAGGGGTGACTACCTGTATTTTTAAGAAGAAAAAATCGGTATTTAATAAGGAAGACTGAAGGATAAATACATAATAAATGTCATTTTCGTGGAACCAAGGAAAATATTTCACTGATTTTAAGAGTCCTTTTGTCTCAATATTTCTCATTGATTAGCGTCACCTTGCCGTATTCGACAGTACTGTAGTAAATCCTTCCTGCAAGATCACTTACTAACTAAACAATGTCTGCTTCCAGATGTGTGATTTTGGAATCATTGGTTTCTGAGGACGGAAACCAGGACGGGACTAAGTTGCGATAAAGGTAAAATGAGAGAGACTGTTTACCCTTCTTGGTCGGGACAATTTTTTTTTCCATATCGTCATAATATTTCATTCAGCTGAGTGTCATAAGAGCCTGAGAGTGTCAGTATCGGCATTGTTATTTCTCAGTCGAAACAACTGTAATCGTTCCAGCCAACGACAGGGGAGTTTTTTTTGTTTTTTCAGTTGAGTGTACCGTAGAGTCTGAGAATGATAAGAAGATGAAAAAGGAAGAAGACAAAGACGAGTTTTATGAGAAACTGAGGATGAGACAACGGTATTTTGTAAATACGACGAGGATACAAGAGGAAATTCAGGAGTTTCATGGTTTTGGAGGGAACCTGGATGGGAAGGGGTTTCATCCATTATGCATAAATATTGCTTTCGTAATCCTACACTCCGTATTCAGTGTCTCCTAAAAACGTCCATATCCATTTTCGCGACTTTTACTACATACGTAAACTTCATTCGCAACAGCACGCCGATATTGCTCTCTTACATTCCTCTCCGACCTTACGCCTTTTCCCTTGTTTATTTTTTATTTAATTTGTTTCATCTGCTTCGCTTAATGCTGTCATTTAGATGGTACATGACAGTCCATTGCTTTGAATGTGTAAATGTGCTGTAACCTCTGTCAAGCGTGTTCTTCTTGATCCACAGTTGTTCGAATGGTACCATCCATTACATAAGTTACGTAGAACTGAAGTTTATTTTATTTTTTGATTGCAGTTATTCCTTCTGTATTCATAATTTCAATTAGTGTACACATTTTCTTTAGGGGTACGTACCGTGCATTCACTTCCCTATTTGGTAAACCTAAAATTTGCTGGTTTCGGTTTACTTTTGACATATGCTGAGATCCATTTCTTTTTTCCATCATTCAGTGTCTTCCTCCATCTACTGTAAGTCTGGAATATATACGATGTTGCTAATAAAAGGAATGTTTTCTTACCAGTAAAAGATACCTGATACGCATTATATACTTCGGATAATGCGTGATGTTTGCATAAAGTATTTCTGGCCCAAACAGAATACCAGGCAGAATTACGCCATCTATCCTTACTCAAGTACTCAGTTCACAGAGCCAGGGATGTCTATTTTTCGATTTATTCTTGCCCTGTCTTAACAATTTTATTGTGCTTAGAGTAGACCTTTTGAATGGGAGGAGTTGGATGTAGCCGTAAAGAACTCCTTCAGTATAAGAGACCTTTCCAAAGCTGAATTAAGCTAAAGACGCCACCCAAACCTAAGGGACTAAAAACTACGGAACAGTGTTAACTTAGAATTAAGTCCATGCTATATAATAACATAATAACACAAGGGGAAATTTCAGAAGGTTCATGTCTGGGAGCACAAAATTCATTCTTTTAAATTCATTAATTTCAACGTGAGGGAGCGTCCTTCGCCAGTCCCCTTCCGGCAATTCCCAAGACTCGGCCAAAAATCAGAATGCGAAAAATGCTGGGGATGATAATATTTCTCTGCTCTGGTGATTAACGAGCCAGCCAGTCATAATGAATATAAATGTTTATTGGTAAGTTCAGTTAGTTGATTAGTTAGATAGTTAGCTAACATAAGTGTGCTAGGTAACTGGATTCATGAATGGTATTCTAAGTGGGTTGTGACATTTCAGAACAACTCTTCCTAATCGATTTATTCTGCGCGTTACACCACAGTATCCTCTTGTATGTTAGTGATGCACACCACGTCGATATTAAATCGATATGAGCAGCATATAAGACAATGTTAAGGTGTGCTAAGAAGAATAAGTCACAAAAGAAAATGTGCCCCGAAGACTTCCATATCACTTAGAATACAGCCACAAAAATCACGCAGATCTACAGTATAAGGGCAGAAAACGGAGCTGCCAGACCCTACAGCTGTTATTTTTGTGATGCTGTTGGTTTCATGGGTATAGTGCGTTTACTGTGACGGTAACCTGATGGTGCTGGTTAGTTATACCTTTTCGTGGTGGAACTGATATAACTGGCCTGCTCCTTTGTCTAGTTGTACAGATAACCCTCAACTCCCTCTCCATCCCCAGAAAGAATTGCAGGCTGCAGGAGAATTTCAGCCTCCAGTCCACCGAGTTTACCCCAAGATAATATATACTGAGGCGGCAACTTCTACTGTCACTACTCTGACCTAACAAGGATCCCAATGCCATTTCAGTTCAGTTGCTGGCCAAGTGTAGTCAGAGTGGAGGGCTGATTTATCTAATACCTTTAGAGACTCGTTCCTACCTCATCCTTAAGGGTCAATGAATTTCATGTAACCACAACAGTGTTATGGTTGTAATGGTGGACCAGTTCCATCACGTGAAAACAAACCGAATATAGAGAAGAGAAGACTATCTCCATTGAGGAATCCCTTAAAATACTCCACTGGCAACGTGTGTGTGTGTGTGTGTGTGTGTGTGTGTGTGTGTGTGTGTGTGTGTGTGTGTGTGTGTGTGTGTGTGTGTGTGTGTGTGTGTGTGTGTGTGTGTGTGAGAGAGGGAGAGAGAGAGATGGGTGGAAGTCATTACCGAGGCAGAACTGAGATCACGTAAATGGATTAGACGTGCAGTCAGGCGAGTCTTTCAAAAGCTATAAAGAAGTCTTCCTATTACAGAGTTGTGACAAACTTACAATTTATTACATTTGTTATTCGCTTTTTCAGTTGTCGGAATTAAGTTTTTCATGAATAATAATAATAATAATAATAATAATAATAATAATAATAATAATGCAACTTCTCATCCAAGATCAGATCATCGGATAGAACTAGGATGAGCTTTTTGCTTTCATTGCGATGACGCTTTTTTTTTTTTTTTTTCCATTGTATTCTTGCTACTTACACGCAGTTTTGGGTATGTGGCCAGAGCATGTGACTGGCTCGGGGAATATGGACGTATCTGCCCTGTATACTTCTTGGTTACCGATGGATAAGGTGTAGCACCCGTTAGCCCGCCAAAAAAGGTACGGATAGTAGGTGGATGGTTACCATCGTTCGGAGAAGTACTGCCATGGGAATGACGTAGGGCCAATGCCCGGTATCTGGTCTTGCACAACACTCCCAGGCGGGGAACTCAACTTTTACCATGTAGTCATACTCGTAGTCCGGGATGAGAGTACAACCTATAAGCATTTCCTTATACACAGCTCATCCTCTTAGGGGCTATGCCTCCTCTATCTTCCCTGCACCTTGTCAAGTAAAAAGACCCTATTCCGATTCTGACAAGGCCCTGTCTGCCACACAAAAACGGTTGGTTTGGGAACAACAACAACAACAATAAGAAGAACGACGGCAACGATGACGACGACATAAAAACAATTTTATCTAACTCAAGGAAAATCTCTTAATGAAGGTAGTAATACAGACTACATCTGACCCTTTTAAGTAAAGATGTCTCTCTTAACCTAAGTATACTGTAGTGTCTGAAATTAGCAAGAATGCGCTAAAAAGCAAGATGTCATCTGATTAAATAGTACAGTTTGATAAAACTGTGACGGAAGAGGGCAGTGTGTGGGAGCTGAACATTCAGACACCCTCCACCATGACCGCAGTCAGTGGAGAGGCTCACGATAGGGAGGGGGTTCGGGGTTACACTACCTATGGTAACTCACTTAACAAGAGATCTTTTTTTAGTGTGCATAACGCCCGGCGATTTTACTCTGTTTTAAAGAAGCCTCTATAACCGACGGAGTTCAGAAGAAGGAGAAAAGCTAGACAGATAACTTTGGAAGTGAGAGAGAACTGACAAAATAAGTGACGGAAAAAAAAATCACCTTAACTACGAGAAGCCTTCCCAAATCTAATTAAATCGTCTGGCGGTAGCAGGAAGAACGTACAAATGGCCCCATAATTCCCAAGGGTTTAACAAGGATTAATATAGATAATATTAGTAAACCAAGATGAATGTAAAATATGCATAGTGTTAGTCCCGCCACTCGTTGGCTGAAGGTAAATCTAGTCCTGAGCGATACTGAGGATATGAATCTACACAAGAACAGCACAGGTCTTGTCTCCACCACGAAACCCTTGTCTCTCTCTCTATAAAAAGACTGTGTTGGCAGAATTTGAACTAGACCAGACCTTAGGTAAGGGAATTAGGTCACGTACACCCTACTTAGAACACACATACTACTGGTTTACAAGTGGTTACAGTGGTGCTGACATAGATACGGCAGTAAAGTTCACATACTAATATATTTATAAAAAGATAAGCGTATATTCAAGCAACGCATAAACACATGTGCATATGAAGTGGAATTAATGTCAGGGTTAGTCAGCTGAAAAAAGAAAACTCAAAATTTCTGTCGTACGAAGTCAGATAAGTATAATGAGTCACTTATATGGCCGTACTCAGAATGTAGCGCCTCTTATAAATTTATTTTGCTTATTATGTATTACCATTCTCTTGCATGTTAATTATATTGTTTTGTATTGGCATAGTTTACATCAATAACAACCATGAAAATATTATTCAGTATCAGTTTCTAAGGAATATGTGTTACAAACTCTTCAAAGTCACATAGAATACTATCCACATTTACATATGCAGACGAAAATAAATTGAGCAAGAAAGGGACAGAGTGTGAAACTGGGATGAAAAGTGGTGTTCAGGAAACAGATCACGAGGCATGGGCGGTGAGGCAGGAATGGTGTGCAAAAAGAGGTATGGAAGATGGTAGAGGAGTTGAATGAGCCAAATCAGAACTGCCCAGAAAAGATAGGTAGTTAGCATGGCAGTTTTCATATTGTTCGGTGAACCCAGTGACCAAGAGAAACTGGAACCTCATGTCTGTTGTTGAGCACGACAATGAAGATAATTTGAATGAATATTTTATGCACTACTTTATCTGGTCAGTTCGAATGACATAAAACACGAAAATTAAAACAATATTTACAAGTGCACTGGTCAACGCCAGTACCTGCATTTAAAAGACATAACCACTAGCCGGCGAAAACGTCAGAAGACAGTTAAATTCTTAGCAATAAAGTCGTTCAGCAGTCAACTGCGGCCACTTCAGATCCATTCAGATGCAGTCGATTTACGTCTGTCCAGGTCAGTCCAGAGCCTCTTTGACTCAGTAAGGTCTTTCATGTCATATGGATTCATCCAAATCCAATTATGTCCAGTCAGGTCACTTAGATTTCATTTAGATCCTTCACATTTATTCAACCGTATACTTTATGCATTGCGTGGAGGAATACTACTTACACCACAACCATGGAACTATTTTAAGTAATTGCTACAGAAAAATGGCACTTACTGGAGCATAAAAAAATTAAGATATAGGGACCGAGTTACGTGTGCTTCTCTTGCATCATCCGTACCTGGCCTGCATACTGCTTCCACCTGGTTCTATGGTTTTTAGGTTGCGCCATCGCAACATTTTCACTCATTTTATAAAATGAATTTTATGAAATGATTTGTGTGTGTGTGTGTGTGTGTGTGTGTGTGTGTGTGTGTGTGTGTGTCTGGGAGTTACGAAAGTATTAGTATATTAAGGATAGTGGGGTGTCAACCCTATACCTGCACAGACAGTCTACCGAGTCAATGATAAAAGTTTAAAGCCTCTGCATTCTGGAGTTATGGAGGCTATTGTTGCATGTTAAAGGTATCTGGTGTGTCGGTGCCATACCTACACAGAGAGTTGTTAGAGGAAGCCAGGGTAAGAAAGAGCTTGTCTTTCTTGATGTAATTTATTTAACATTTCTCTTCCTGATATTCTTTAAAGATCTTGGAGTTTCTGTGTATCATGGATCATAATCGCAAGAGAATGGAATTCTTTTAAAAAGGTAATCAGTATAGGCACTTCAATGGTAGGCCGTTTTAAGAAAGATGAAAACGATGGAAATATCCTAAATTTAGCCAGCTTTGTTTCAACTTTATGTTTTAACCACTTTGGGAGTGGTTTTGGGTACAGCAAAGCTCGAAAACAAGGTCATATGCCTCCAAAGGCTTAAAACGTTTTCTAGAAATGACGAAGGTTATTGTTTACTAAGGCGTGTCACCGACAACAACATGTGCTTGTTGGGCATTCTCCAGTGTTAGTTTCACATGTATGGTCAAATCTTTATGAATTATGGTTTGTTCTGACTCTGGCGTGTGCATGAAAGTTTATGTAATTATTTATTTCTGTTAAACTCTGCATTGCTTTAATATTTTAAACTCTTTATACTAGGCGGCAGACTGTTAATACCTCTGTTACTTACCATCCAGTCCTTTATTTCCCAATAAGAAATGCAGCCACCCGGAACTAGACTAACTGGTACAGACATTTAAGGTGAGTGGCCGGACGCTGATCCATGAATGGCATGAGAGCAATAAACCCCAAGTGAAGGTGTCCCTGTTCAGCACTCCTCCAAATTTAACAGAACAAACATAAATAATACGTTACCCGATTTAAGAGACTCAGTGATACTCTCTGCTCTCTCCCACTCCTTGGGCCCTCTTACTCCCCGGACTCTCCTACTCACCAGGCCCTCCTACTCCCCGGACTTTCCTACTCCCCAGGCCCTCCTACTCTCCACGCCCTCCTACTCCCCGAGCCCTCCTACTCTCCAGGCCCTCCTACCCTCGTGGCATTTCTACTCCTCGGGTTGCCAAAGCGATAATAAAGAAGTAGCTCTTACTTTTACCTTTTCCTTTCCGATACTCAATAGAGATCTCGAAAGGGAAAACCATCAGGGTACGAATGTTTGTGTGGGAGGTGCGTTGGAAGGAGGAGGGAAGGATATTATGGCGGAGTAAACTGGAAAGTGAAGTCACTGAATGTACAGTGAGGTTAGACATGGAGGAAATAAAAAATGTGAGTGCATTTAAGTTCTTGAATTGTGTGATGAGTTAGGATGGAAGCTTGGAGGACGAAGTGCTTGAAAGGGTACAACAGGGAAGAAAGGTTGGTTCTTAGAAAGCAGTAATAAGAAATAGGGAAGTGAGCATGAAAGCATAACAGGCGGTGCATGACAGTACCGTGATACAAACTCTAACGTACGGATGCGAAGCTTGGGCCTAGGAAGGACACAAGTCAGGAAGGAGAGCAGTGGATATAAGTTATTTGAGAGGAGCATGTGGTTACAAGAAGAGACAGACTGATAAATGAGGAAGCTAAGAAACGTTGTGGTGTGGATGTGAATGTGATAGAAAGTGTTAGGAGAAATACACTGAGGTAGTTTGGCCAAGTGCATAGGATGGAAAGTGAGACACTAACGAGGAGAGTGTATGTGAATGAGGTGGAGGTGGGGGAGAGGGATGTGGAGGCCGAGAATGAGTTGGAAGGATTGAGTGGAGAGGGATATGAGAGTGGGAGGTGTGAGCTGGGGGGAGGGCAGTGCAACGACTGGGGACATGACGACATGGAGGCGATTTGTTTGTGGCCAGCCCTTGAGGGATTAAGGCGTCTGGCAATAGACAGACAGATTGAAAAATGAAGGCAATGAGGAAGAGAATTATTTGAAAAAGTAAGAAATGGAGAAAACGAGGGAGCAAAGGGAAAAAGTAGGGAAAAGGGAGTAGAGGGGAAGGGTAAGGATTTGAAGCAGGAAGAAACAAAAAAAGGCAGTAGAGAAAGAGGATAAAGCTTTGAAATAGGAAGAAGCAGAGACAAGGAAGCAAAGAAAACGCACAAGCCGAGAAAAGAGGGTAGAATGAGAGGTTTTCAAGTAAAAAGAAACAAAGGAAAGGATGTAGAATGGGAAGAGGAGGACATAAACTGGGAAAAAGCGGGGGGCAGGGGAGGAGGAGGAGGAGGAAGAGGAGAAGAAGGAGCTGGGGGAATTAAGACTGAGGAGGAAAAGAGGTGGAGATAAAGAAAAATCAAGAGAAAAAGAAGATAAAAAAACGAGAGAAATCGGAGAGAGAGAAAACTGAAGAGGAAAAGCGGAGAGAGAGAGAGAGAGAACTGGAAAAGAAGCAGTGATGATAAAAGAAAAAGGGAGAGGAAAACGCGATGGAGATATTATATGCGTCATGAGGATTGTAAAAGAGGGTTTCAGAATGAAAATGATGTGCTCTGGTAATTGAAGAAAAAATGGAAGAGTTTTTGAAAAAAATATAGCTGGTACAAAGTCAACGGACTAGACAGGAGAAAATTCATTAAAAAAAAAAAAAGAGGAGGAGGAAAATGAGAAAGAGACTGCTCCGAGAGCAAAATTTTCTGTCGTGACAAAAAATAAAATAAGCGTGAAAAGACAGGGTCGTATCATTATGCAATAACTTGGATGTGGGAATTACAGTGATGTCATTCCCACATCCAAGCCGACTGGGTGCAAGCATACTTTATAGTATGCGAGACACCCCTTGTGTCCGCCAATGTAGTACGTGGACTGAAGAACGCTCCCAAAGTTTATAATCTTGGCGGGGAGCTAACCCTCGTTCTTCAGTGAAGGAACACGCACACTTTACCACTGTACCACAGAGGCTCCATATCTATATATATATATATATATATATATATATATATATATATATATATATATATATATATATGGTAGTCATACTATTTATTCATTTTTATTCTACTTACTTCCACTACTTATTCTACTCTGTGACATCTGTAACACCATGCTAAACGGGTCCTCAGTCGATTATGATGCAAGTGCACTGTACTCCTCCGTTTGGAAATATTTTTTTTTTGTTCCTTCTGTTTGAAGACATCTTTTACTTTTCTTTCATCTTTCACCCTCTTTGTAACTGTTTCTAGTTTTTTATGTAGTTATCTACTCATAAGAACACATCTTCCTCTCTCCCTCCACTGACTTGCTATTTTTTTTTTTTTATGCGAGAAAGAAGGAACCAAAGGCCATGAGCCAGCAGTTAATAGTTCCCTCCAAGAGAAAAACAAAATACAATAGAGAGCCAAATTCAAGATCCGATCATTTTATGATGCCTGGACACACTGCGTTTGAAAGACTGGAGATCATAGGCAGCAGGAAATACAGACAAAGGGAGACAGTTCCAGAGCTGACCTGTTGCATAAATGGAAGACTGGGAGCAACGGCTAACTCTTGCATTAGAGAGCTGGACAGAAAAGGGATGAGAGTTTGCTGCCAGACGGGTGCTACGCGCCCGTCGTAGAGGTGGAGGAATGCAAGCAGACAGTTCAGAGGAGCAGTGACCATTAAAGTAGCGATAGAAAAGAGATAAAGATGCAACAGTCGGCGAAGAGACAGAGGTTGAAGGGAGTCAGTAAGAGGAGGAGAGTTAATGAGACGAAAAGCCATTGACTCCACCCTATTGAGAAGAGCTGTATGTGGGGAGCCTCCCCACACATGAGAGTTGTACTCCACACAGGGGCGGATAAAACCCCTGTATAGAGTCAACAATTGTGCAGGGGTAAAGAAAGAGCGGAGTCGGCTTAGCACACCCAATCTCTTGGAAGCAGATTTTACAAAAGATGTAATATGATCTTTCCAAGATAAGTCCCGAGTAAATGAAACCGCAAGCATGTTCAAGGATGATGCAGGATTAAGCTGAATATTATTAAACATCAGTGGGTATACCTGTAGAAGATTTTGTCGGATTGATAGGTGTAAGAACTGAGTCTTAGATGCATTAAAAACAACCATATTATTTTTACCCCAGTCAGAGATACGAGCCAAGTCAGACATTAGGTGTGCCATAGCCTCATCCCTTGTTTCTTGAAGTAACTGTTGAGATGGGCGTTGCGGGAACCGAATGGAAAGGTGAAGGGTGGAGTCATCAGCGTATGAATGGATAGGGTTAGATGTACAGTTTAGAAGATCATTGATGAATAAAAGGAAGAGAGTTGGTGATAGGACAGAGCCCTGAGGAACACCACTGTTGATAGATCTAGGAGAAGAACGATGGCCGTCTACAACAGCGGCTATAGAACGACCAGAAAGGAAGCTAGCAATGAAGGCACAGATAGAAGGATAGAAACCAAAGGAGGGCAGTTTGGAAATTAAAGATTTATGCCAGACTCGATCGAAAGCCTTTGTGATGTCAAGTGCAATGGCAAAGCTTTCGCCAAAGTCCCGAAAGGAGGATGACCAGGAGTCTGAAAGGTAGGTGAGAAGATCGCCAGAGGAGCGTCCCTGACGGAACCCATACTGACGATCGGAAAGAAGGTTGTGATAGGAAAGATGCCTTAAAATTTTTCTATTGAGGATTGACTCGAAAACTTTTGAAATGCAGGACGTTAAAGCAATTGGGCGATAGTTGGAGGGTTCGGGAGTGGTCACCCTTCTTTGGGACTGGCTGAATGAGAGCAAACTTCCAGCAAAAAGGAAAGGTACAAGTTGACAGACAAAGGCGAAAGAGTTTGCCTAGGCAGGTGTAAGCACTGAAGCACAGTTCTTGAGAACAACAGGAGGGACCCCATCCGGCCAATATGCCTTGTTAGTACTGAGGCCTGTGATGGCAGAAAATACATCAACTGAAGAAATTTTAATGTCAGCCATGAGGAAGTCAGAGGGGGGTAGTGATGGAGGAACAGCACCGGAATCGTCTAAGGTGGAATTGGAGGAGAAAGTCTGTGCGAAGAGATCTGCTTTATCAGTAGAAGAAATAGCTACAGAACCAACAGAGTAGAAAAGAGGAGGGAAGGATGATGATGTAAAGTTGTTAGAAAGATTTTTGGCAAGGTGCCAGAAGGAGCGGGAAGAATTCGAGTTGGAGAGTTGAGAGCATTTAGTATGGATGAAATTATTTTTAGTAATGCGAAGAACAGACTTAGCACGATTCCGGGCAGAAACGTAAAGATGATGTGATTCAGGGGTGGGTTGGCTCCGGTACCTTTTGTAGGCCCTCTCCTTGTTGCGGACAGCATTAGAACAAGCGTGATTAAACCAAGGCTTTCTTGCGTTAGTCAAAGGGTATGAGAAAGGAATGTATGCTTCCATGCCCAAGAGAATAACCTCCGTAATGTGCAAGGCACACTCAGATGGCTCCCGGCCTTGGAAGCAATAATCATTCCAGGGAAAATCAAAGTAGTACTGCCTGAGGGCCTCCCAGTCCGCGGCTCGAAAATGCCACAGACGACGTTTCCCTGGAGGGTCCACAGGCCGCACCGGAGTGATAGGACAGGTTAAGGTAATAAGGTTGTGATCGGAGGAGCCCAAAGGAGAGAAAAGAGTAACAGAGTAAGCAGAAGGATTAGTTGTGAGGAAGAGGTCAAGTATGTTGGAGCTCTCTCCAAGGCGGTCAGGGATACGGGTAGGGTGCTGTACAAGCTGCTCTAGGTCATTAAGGATAGAAAAGATGTAGGCTTGTTCACCAGGTGGATCTGTGAAAGGAGAGGAGAGCCAAAGGTGGTGGTGAACATTGAAATCTCCTAGAATGGAGATTTCAGAGAAAGGAGAAATGGATAGAATGTGTTCCATCGCAGAAGTAAGATAGTCCAAGAATTTTTGATAGTCAGTAGAATTAGGGGATAAGTAAACAGCACAGATATATTTAGTCAGAGAATGACAGGAAAGCCGAAGCCAGAGTGTAGAGAATTCAGAAGAATCGAGTTCAGGAACACGAGAGCAAGATAAGTCGTTGCGTATATAGACACAACAGCCACCTTTGGCTTTGAAATGAGTATAGAGAAAGTAGGAGGATACAGAAAAGGGTTTGCTATCAGTTGCCTCAGACAGCTGAGTCTCCGTTAGAAAAAGAAGGTGAGGTTTAGAGGAGGAGAGGTGGTGCTCAACAGAGAGAAAGTTAGAGGAAAGGCCGCGAATGTTGCAGAAATGAAGAAGAATAGAGTCAGACAGTGGTTCCAGGCACCTCGAGTCGTCACCGGGAGAGGGGCAGACGGTGGGGCCATTTATGGTCCCCCCCCCTGGGGACTCCGAGGGTTGATTAAAAGACGCCATTTTTGTTGAATTTAGAATAGGAAGTGTAGTGTGTACTGTGCATGTAGTTTGGTGTAGATAGTTAGAGAAATTTGTACTGGAGAGCATGCTGGCCTACTCTCTGTGTAACTGAGACACTGAAAAAGTTCAGCAAAGGGGGATGGTCAGGAACTAGTCCTGAGGGCTGATGAAACGGGAGCTCCAGCACTCCCTGTCATCAGCTTTCCATCCACCTCGGGAGTACTGCCCTGCTCGACTGGTGCTACAGTCTACTCCTACCAAAATATATATTTATCCTTTATTGTACTACAACTCATAAACTCATTTTTTTTTTTAATATCATCTTTTTTGTCTGGAGAAGGAAGCAGAGCTTTGGGGTTTGTGTAACGCCCATAGATTTTCACAGTCGCACAAATTTTGGTGAAAGTATTGTCTTCGTCAAACAAGATGCAACAACGAACGGGGTCAATTGTACACATTATTCTTCTGCTTTAAACTGCATGTGTTGCAATAAGATGTAAAATCTTAAAGACATCTTTATTTATTCCCCTCTTCCTCACTTCTAAACACAACTTCCTCACTGGAAACAAGTGAGGTGGAGAACTCAGAACTCCTCTTTCTTAAATCCATAGTGCTTATTCGCCTTATTGACTCGTGTGCAAACAGACATTAATCTACTGTATTTTTAACTAACTAGGTTATCCCTCATTGCTCGACTGTTCCTTCCAGATACAGGAAGACAACTATTAATTTTCACACACACACACACACACACACACACACACACACACACACACACACACACCGCTCGCTGGTGCAGTGGTAACGTTCCCGCTTGCCAACTGGTGGACGGGAGTTCGCGCCTCGCTCAGGTTGCGAAAAAGTTTCACTGACGAAGTGGGTGGTTACTGTCCCCCTTGAGCAAGGGGACGGGTGTGTGCGTGTGTGAAGGTCACAGCCTTGCCCTTA
Organism: Coenobita brevimanus; assembly: GCF_032717465.1. Taxonomy (NCBI): domain Eukaryota; kingdom Metazoa; phylum Arthropoda; class Malacostraca; order Decapoda; family Coenobitidae; genus Coenobita; species Coenobita brevimanus. The sequence goes on along the minus strand of NC_136976.1, from coordinate 30,812,486 downwards.
GATCGGACTATATGAGCTCTCAGCTCCCTTCCGGGAGGGTAAAAGCTGACGATCACGACCATCAAGTGATTCTGACCGAACCGGTAAATTACACACACACACACACACATACAGTCACATAGAGTATTACAGCTATCCATAAGTATATCCAGCTCTTTCGGGATGAAATGAGAATAAATTTTGTAGAAAAGTAAAGCAATATGAAAAAGTGATGTAAAAAGACGCCGAAGTGATTGGAAATCAATTTGAATGAGTCATATCGGGCCCTATTTTTTTTTTTTTTTTGCCATGAAAGATTTTTATTTCAATCCAATATACACTGTTCCAGTTACAAAAAAATGTTAACGGTATTTGTTTTCACTGAATTCTCTGGCAATCAACGCTTAAATGCCGGACAATCAAGGTTTCCACAGAATCGCTTCATGGATGGAAGTACAGTATTCAGATTTTTATGAAATTGTCACATTTTGCTTTTTTGTGTGTTGCCTTTCAGATGCTGAATATTATGCGTGGAAGAATATTTCGGTCTCTTTCTTTTTTACAGACTGATGCTGGGGAAGAACACCTTCACGTGGTGGTACTGATATCACCAGGTAACGTTCAGCCTGGTTTGCCCGATTATTTAAACGTCCCTCAGCTCATTCCTTGTCTCTCAAAATGAGGATGGTGGACTGTAGGAGAAGGGCAATTTCAACCTGCAGTCCATCGGTTTCTCGCCCAGATAAGCCCAATTCCACAATAACAACAACAGCTTCAATGACTTGGTCTCTACTCTCACCGGCACCATACCCTATATACCTAGATCATACCGCCATTTGTCCCATTATTCACCATTTCTTTCGAAACTTTTTTTTTATTAAGATTTCATGCACATTAAATCAACTTCTTTTTGCTTCATAGAATAACTGCTTTGTAACTGTTTCTTGTTACTTATACTGAAACCTTTTAGTGACTGATAACAACATACAGTTTGTTATCTCGGCCCTAGTTCAAGAGTGTCATCCATCTCTCTCTCTCTCTCTCTCTCTCATATATATATATATATATATATATATATATATATATATATATATATAGATATATATATATATATATATATATATATATATATATATATATATATATATATATATATATATAAGTACCCTCGCGTCCAACACGCGTTAGTCCAGCACGATTCGGGTCCAGCACGGGGAGCAATTAATTAGTATTATTTAATACGATTTAATTACTGCAACACGAGTGTTAGCATAACACGCACAGAGCTCCGAGAAGTGGGCGAAATCCGCAGAGTTCACTCTAGCACGATCACCCCCGGTCCAACACGGTCATACTGGACATTCCCATGATGATGATGATAGCCAATGAAAAACTTCTGATCAAGTAGCCTTCCTCTCCCGCTATCGTGACGTGATCGTGATGCCGTCCAATTAAAAACGCTTCTGGTGTCACGTGATGTTTTATTTACATTTCTCCCGCCACAGCGCCACTCAGTCGCATAATTGCATTGGAAGGTGCTTTTTTTCTTGCTGCATTTTCTGCCTTTGTTACTGCATTTTACCCTGCTCACGATGCCTAGGAAGCCTTCTGAGAACCCCAAGAAGCGTCGGCACCTCCCACAGGCCACCGAGCTAGAAAGCATCGAGAGGAAGAAGAAAGGGGAGAGGAAAGTTGACATTGTCAAGGCCTACGACATGAATGAAGCCAACGTGATCTTAATAAAAAACTTAAGATCCTGGCAGCCGAAGGCTATCACACGGCACTTCATACCAGGTTTGCCGAGGATACGATGGTAAATCGGAACGGTAACGTGGTACACGTAAAATTGCGGGCGATACCACGGGCATTTGGAATTCATCTGGATGGATTCCTGCCGAGCATACGACGGGGAAAACAGTGTGACCAAAACCCAGGCGACTCGACAGAGAATGTATCGTACTACAGCATTGAACATTTAGCCTGACACTGAATACATATTAATATTTTAGAATAAATATCAATCGTTTTGAAACTCTTCTCATCGGCGTGCGTACCAGTTTATAAACAAAGTTGCTTCTCCTTATTCTCTACCGAGTCAGCGACAGCGATCACTTTCCACAGTCACGAGACGGGGCTCTGGCAACAATGTGAGAAGCATGCACTTTGCCGAGGATTACAGTGCTAGGACAGGCAGAAGCAGGACCTTCCATGGCTGTGGACGAAGATAGTGATTCTGAGTGTGATTTCGAAGGATTTATGAGGGAGTTTTGATTTCAAAGGATTTATGAGGGAGGTTGAGGAGGAGCAACAGCCATTACCCGCTGGTGACGTTGGCAGCCATCCTCCGGGGACCCAGTAGGACTACGTACAGCCTTGGATACCACCTTCCATTCCCAGCAAGCCCACCAACACTATCCTAAAAGGTTAGTTATCATTCATAGCACAGTACCATTTATTATAATTACAATAGTACCAATATATGTATAGGTATATGGTAGGTATTTAGGGTGACTTTTCTGAGGGTTGCTGACATAATTCATTTTTCCCCATAAGCTCTATTGTTAGTCCAACACGTTTTTGGTCCAACACGTGACCCATGCATGACAATATTAGCGTGCTGGACGCGAGGGTACTTATATATATATATATATATATATATATATATATATATATATATACCTAGGCTGCTTCCCCCAAGGAAAGGGAGGTAGCCGAGACAGGACGACACACTCTCCATTTACTCATCCATTTAAACACATTCATTCACATCTTAGCCCCAAAGGGGAGAACGGACAGATCCTCACCGCACCACACCGCACAAGGGTCAACTGCGCAATGCAATCAGTGACATCCGCAGCAGGGCCCGACAGCAGAACTGGTTTACCCCTGCCACATCATAACATATATATATATATATATATATATATATATATATATATATATATATATATATATATATATATACAACATATATATATATATATATATATATATATATATATATATATATATATATTATGCAAGAAGGAAGGAACCAAAGGCCAAGAGCTCGCAAACCGTTCCTTCCAAGAAAAAACAAAAACAATGCAAAAGAGAGCCAAATTCAAGATCCGTTCCTTTCGAGAACTGGACACACTGCATCTGAAAAACTGGAGATCATAGGAAGTAGGAAATACAGACAAAGAGAGACAGTTCCAGAGCTGACCTGTTGCATAAATGAAGGACTGGGAGTAACGGTTAACTCATGTATTAGAGAGTTGGACAGAAAAGGGATGAGAGTTTGTAACTAGACGGGTGCTACGTAGAGGTGGAGGGATGCAAGCAGATAGTTCAGAGGAGCAGTGACCATAGTTCAGAGGAGCAGTGACCATGGAAGTAACGATAAAAAAGAGAAAAAAATGCAACAGTGCTGCTAAGAGACAGAGGTTGAAGGGAGCCAGTAAGAGGAGGAGAGTTGATGAGATGAAAAGCCTTTGACTCCACCCTATTGAGAAGAGCTGTATGTGGGGAGCCTCCCCACACATGAGAGTTGTACTCTACACAGGGGCGAATAAAACCCGTGTATAAAGTTAAAAACTGTGCAGGGGTAAAGAAGGTATGGAGTGGGCTTAGCACACCTAATCTCTTAGAAGCAGACTTTACAAGAGATGCAATATGATCTTTCCAAGATAAGTCCCGTGTGAATGAAACCCCAAGTATGTTCAGAGATGATGCAGGATTGAGCTGGATATTATTAAACATTAGTGGGTACTGCTCTGGAAGATTGTGTCGGGTTGATAGGTGTAAAAACTGAGTTTTTGATGCATTAGAAACAAGATTATTTTTACCCCAGTCACAGATACAAGCCAAGTCAGACATTAGGTTTGCCATAGCCTCATCCCTTGTTTATTGAAGTAACTGCTGAGATGGACGTTTCGGGAGCTGAATGGAAAGGTGAAGGGTGGAATCATCAGAGTACGAGTGGGGTTAGATGTACAGCTTAGAAGGTCATTGATGAATACAAGGAAGAGAGTTGGTGATAGGACGGAGCCCTGAGGAACACCACTGTTGATAGGTCTAGGAGATAAACGATGGCCGTCTACATCAGCAGCTATAGAACGACCAGAAAGGAGGCTAGAGATGAAGGCACAGATAGAAAGATAAAATCCGTAAGAGGGTAGTTTGGAAATTAAAGATTTATGCTAGACTCGATCGAAAGCCTTTGAGATGTCAAGTGCAATGGCAAAGCTTTCGCCAAAGTCCCGAAAGGAGGATGACCAGGAGTCTGAAAGGTAGGTGAGAAGAATTCCAGTGGAGCACCCCTGACGGAACCCATACTGACGATCAGAAAGAAAGTTGTAATGGGAAAGATGCTTTAAAATTTTCCTGTTAAGAATTGACTCAAAAACTTTTGAGACAGGATGTTAAAGCAATTGGACGATAGTTAGAGGGTTAGGAATAGTCACCCTTCTTTGGGACTTTCTAAATCAGAGCAAACTTCCAGCAACAAGGAAAGGTACAAGTCAACAGACAAAGGCGAAAGGGTTTACCTAGGCAGGGTGTAAGCACTGAAGCACAGTTCTAGAGGACAACAGGAGGGACTCCATCAGGCCCATATGCTTGTTAGTATTGAGGCCAGTGATGGCATAAAATACATCAGCTGAAGAAATTTTAATGTCAGCCATGAGGAAGTCAGGGGGGGGTGGGGAAGTGATGGAGGAACAGCACCGGAATCGTCCAAGGTGGAATTGGAGGAGAAAGTCTGAGCGAAAAGATCTGCTTTATCAGTAGAAAAAAATGGCTACAAAGCCATCAGAATAGAAAAGAGGAGGGAAGGATGAGATAAAATTGTTAGAAAGGTTTTTGACAAGGTGCCAGAAGGAGCGGGAAGAATTCGAGTTGGAGAGTTGAGAGCATTTAGAAAGGAAATTGTTTAGCAGAGCGGAGAACAGATTTAGCACGATTCCGGGCAGAAACAGAAACAAGATGTGATTCAGGGGTGGGTTGGCTCCGATACCTTTTCTAGGCCCTCTCCTTGATGCAGACAGCATAAGAACAAACGTGATTAAACCAAGGCTTTCTTGCATTAGTCAATGGATATGAGAAGGGAATGTATGCTTCCATGCCCGAGAGAATAACCTCTGTAATGCGCAAGGCACACTCAGATTGCTCCCGGCCATGGAAGCAATAATCATTCCATGGAAAATCAAAGAAGTATCGTTGACGGCCTCCCAATCTGCAGCTCCAAAGTGCCACAGTCAACGTTTCTTTGGAGGGTGCGCAGGCCCTATCGAAGCAATAGGACAAGCTAATGTAAT